>NW_017307318.1:282425-343795 GCF_000935625.1 Nanorana parkeri
TTGTTTTTGTTGTTTTGGGGGGGGGGGGGTTTCTGTGTTTGTCTGGCTCTGGTTTTCCCCCTACATACAAATTCCATGCATATAGTTTCTCACTACAAGACTAGAGCACTAGACACTTGGTCAATATACGGTTCAGTTGTCTTGAGTTGCTTGAAAATGTTGCTCTATATTCATATACTGTATTTTGCATAGCCATTATTACGTTGGTTGGTGTTGCAAGCCTTAGTGAGTTTTATACAAAAAAAATCTAGTCTGATATGTCACATGAGACGGGCCAGTCATATAAACAGTTGCTTTTATCCATTTCTATCCATGTGCCCAGTTTTCATGAACAAATATCAGGGGCAGAAGTTTACATAGAGGTACAATACAAATCCTTTGGCAGACTAAACGGCTCCCATGTATGAATTTTATTTGTTTATTTAGCTGCTTGCCTGGACTTGAGCTTTACTATCTTGGGCAACACAAGATATTTGTATTCATTTAGTATTAAACATAAATATGTGAATTAGGGATGCACTGAAATTTTGGCCGAAAATGCCACTTTTGACAAATTGCCAAAAGTGTCATGATGGCCAAAAATGCGGCCGACAATCTGTATCCCTAGCTTAGGTTTGTGTGCCTTCTGATGCAGTGGCTGGCGCCCAACGGGGAGGAGAGAAGCTTTCAGGAAGCCGAGCAGTGGTGACATATGTCAGGATGCGGAGTGGTACGAGCGGTGACAGCTGCCATCTTACAGGAAGCGGAGCTCTCCTCCTGCACCTCCCAGGATGACTTGTACAAAAAATTATCTGGGAATAAATATGGTGAATGTTGCTCCAATCCACATATTTAGCAACCCAATCCATATATTTACCAACATTCACCATATTTATTCCCAGATAGTTTTTTGTACAAGTCATTCTGAATTGAGAAAGCTGGTCGGATGTCCAGTGGAACGTCTTCAAGAAAAATACAGCAAGTCCAGTTGCCTTGACTTATTTCTTACAGATATACAGTACGTGTCTCAATAGATCACATCCTTTAAAATGGACTCCTGTAACTCAAAGCAAGACCCTTGAACCTTGCAACCTGAGGGCAGGGAGTTGAGCAGATGTCTGGACCCTTCTTCTTCAGTGGTGATGGCCTCTTAGCGGAATCTAAATTGGTATCCCACATGGCAGTAATGGCTGTCCATATGCATTGGGCACTTTGGCTGTGGGCCAGGGACATAGATTTTTTTTTTAAAGAATGATTTACTTGAGGGAAGGCATATCTATGGTCATACATTTAACAGTGACATGCACAAGCCTGATTCTAGTTCCGTTCCCCTGCTTCATCTCAGGAGATCTGTGGATGAGGCAGAAGAATCACAATCTTCATCAGCTATTGCTGTTCTACCTCGAAAGTGTTCTCAGTCTTCTTCCCACTTGTACTGCAAATCTCAGAGCCACCAGCCTTCTATTTGGATCTTTATGACTCACTGTACTTGGTGGGTATTGATTTGCTGTCTCCATTGAGCCCCAAGCACAACCCCTTCTTGCAGTTTAGTTCCTCTGATACTCCGCTGTTGTTTCCTCTTTAAACTCTACAACCTGTCATCCTGCTCGGTTGCCTTTTTCCACTCATTTGGGTTTTATACCCTCTTGTCCCTAATAGTTATGGGACCCCCACTCCCTGGGACCTCTGTCTCCTTTGATGGTAAGATCCTGTGTTGCGGAATACCTTTCTGCTTTTACTTCCACTCCTTCTTACAAAGGAGCCTGTGAAGTCCAGGATAATTACAGCAATCACTGTGTTTATCTCTCCTCCACCCCATCTTCTCCTCACAGACGTTTGTACCTACATGGTCTTCATATGTCCATTCCTAAACCTCTTTTCCAAAATAAAGATCTGAATATATTGTGCCCTTAAACTATTTCTAACTGTGATGCTCCTCTTAATCCCTCTTATTAAATGGTGGACCTGTAGGTAAGTTTAAGGAGCTCTTTCTGAGATCAGTCAGTTCCTAGAATTTTGTACTTCATGCAACTGATGGATCCTGTTTCTGTGATCCTCATAAGCAGACTGATCTCTAGACTTAGATTTCCAACTTATATCTGATATCTCCCCAGTTATCCCTTACCAATCTGTTACTGAGACCATTTCCCCTTTGGAAGTCGGGTCTTTGACCTTACAGTCTTGTTTCCTTTTGCTGGACTTGGTCAGGTTACCCATGTTTCTCTTAATGGAGTCTTCTATTTGGATGTTTCCTCAAGTACGATTTTTCATATCGGGCATTTCTTTACATTGGAAAATCCTCATTGGTCATTCTCTAATCTGACCTTCCCTGCATTGCATCCAGCTTCATCTTCTCCTTTGTGAAGGTTACAAACTGTCTTGTTAGTTCGCTTGATCTTCTTCCTCAGTTGGTCTTCTTTTTCATATGTCCTTCTTCATGTGTACACTGTTTCTTAGTGTCTAGACTTTCCTTTCAACTTCCTTCATCTACTTGTTTCTCCCTAGACTGTGAGAGCTCTTCTTGATGGTGACCTTCTTCCTTCCTAAAACTATACATATCATGAACTCCCTTATCTCTTTAGACATGTCATATTGTTACTCTGCTGGGTTCCCGCAAACAAAAAAAGTAATCTTGCATGTCCTTTTGTTCTATTTTGAAGTAAAAACGTCTGTTCTTCAAAGGCAAGTTTTCTGTGTATTACCACATCCCTTTAGCACTTGGTGTTTTGGACTGATTTTGTTCTTGTCCTACTTACTGCTTAATTTACCTCCACACTCTTTTTATCTTGAGGAATTTTGAGGCAGTATGTTTTCCTCCTGGATGTTTTCCTTCCTTATCTCAAGCAGCTCAAGAAGCAAGCTCTCCATCTGTTAATGCTGCAGGACCAAGGATTGGGTGAGTATTTTTTCTTTATTATTGCCCCTAGAGAAAAACAAGCCATTACCAATTGTAGGGCAGGGGTAGCCCCACTGCAAAAGTTAATTCTTCTACAACCTAGAGTTCTTCTTTAAACATCTTACGCTTTTCTATGGATAGCCAAATGCATTTTATTGTGTTGACCACATTGCTGTTTGGTCCTGTTCTTCTGCTGTTGTTTGTTATAACTGTTGTACTTCTACATGAGTGAACAGTTTTTCCTCTATTGAGGCCCATTGTTCTTAGGTAGAGTTTCTCCCCTTGTGATGTTAGCTCTTCGCCATCCAGTTTTTCTTTCAGCATTGGTTTCTTCTCTACTATAGGGAGTGTGATTCTGCGTTGCAGGATCTCTTCGTGGCTATTGCTTGCCCGTCACTTGGTCTGATTTTGAACATTCCATTGGTCTAAAGTTATCTACTATTAGTGAACAATAAAGAAAAAAAGATTTTTGTACTTAAAATCTTTTTCTTGAAGTCGATTGAGTGACAAAGGAATGGTTGATAATCTTAGATCAATGAGTTATGCTGCCACCTTCAGCAGGTTGGGACATGGGCAAACATTATATCCCCGCCTCCAACTATCATGCATCAGAGGGGTGGGACCTGTGTCCCTCAAGGGATTCCAAGAAAATAATTTAATGTGAAGTACAAAAATCCTATTTTTTGCCACATAGACCAAATGCCAATAAACAGAGAATAATTTGACTGTTACACGCTTTTGTTTATAAAATTCATACCAACATTCTGTGTTGTTGTGTGTTTTTTTTAATCAGTGCTGTGTAATTGTTTAGTGAAAAAGAATCATTATTATAGTTTATTTAACACAGAGGTAAAATCTGCATTCTGTACTGAACCTCAAGTACTTTTTCTATCCCCAGGCTGTTATTGTTTCTAAATCCTTCTTCTTTTTTTTTTTCTTATGATAATCAGTGTGATGTCCTGATGGAAGAGTTTGAAGATGTCATTGAAGACTGGTATCGAAACCACCAGCAAGCAGATCTTACAGACTTCCTGTGTGCTAAACATGTCTTAAAGGGACAAGACCAGAGTAAGTGCATCTAATGTCTTTTCTGCCAACCTTTATCTTATAGGGCTTTCAATAAATACAAAGGGACAACACATGCCTGTGTTGCCCTTAGCAACTAGTCATATTCCAAGCTGTCGTTCTTCCAGTGCGGGCAGAACATAAGTCTGTGTTTGTAATCTTCAGCTTGAGCTTTTGAGGTATGCAAGTAGACATTTTACAATAGGAGGAAATGAGAGACTGGACACCAATCTAACTAAAGAAAATGTAAGTTGGCCACACACATATATGATCTTTGTTAGATTTACAGACCACGGTGTACAGGTGATGTGAGCATCTAAACAAAGTTTGTCATTTTATCCAACCAGATAGGTCCTTGCTTTGCTTTGGTTGTTTGCAAATGTAAAGGGGATTGTAATATCTATTA
Organism: Nanorana parkeri; assembly: GCF_000935625.1. NCBI lineage: Eukaryota > Metazoa > Chordata > Amphibia > Anura > Dicroglossidae > Nanorana > Nanorana parkeri. The sequence goes on from NW_017307318.1 coordinate 286,772, forward strand.
TGAGTATAGCCAGCTCAACTACTTTGTTCGGGACAGCAGGTGATGGAAATAAATCTTTCTAGTGTGGACACAGACTGCAGCAAAATACATTTTTCTGCTGGGCAAGGGTTGGAACCTCTTGTCAGGCTATTATTACTGCCTGTTTCTCCCTGACACACTCCCCTTTATTTCATGTCCTGCTGTCACAGGACCGCAATAATAATTTGAAAAAAGTGTATGTTTTAAACTATCTTTAAGTCTATCCAAAACATAAAGAATGGCTGGAGTTGGGCTTAAGAGAGAGCACAGCAGAAGCTGCCTTCTTCAGACTCTTTGTTAATAAACATGTAGCCCTATGCAAATTGAAGCTTGAGCTATTGAGCTCTGGTAACAAACATGTTTTTCTTTTTTAAAGTGAAAATAAACCCCCCAAATTAAAAAAAAAATTGCTAGGGGGGAGGGATTTTGGCAGAAGAGACATGCAAAATATGTTTTGCCCCAAAACTTCTAATTTCCCCAAAATTCAAAATTTTACTTTCTGTGTACACTTGGCGTATGCACTGTGCATTTTACACTTTCGCCTCATTCCTACCATTTGTCAGATGCCAGGAATGGACCAGGTACTGGAGAAAATGTAAAACCCTGTGCTCATGTGCCCAAGAGGATAGCCACAGGACATGGAAGAATTGGCAGCAGAGATGGCAGAGGCAGGGGACGCAGCAATGACAGTTGCCAGCCATGTCCTCCGACAGCACAAATTGAAGTCACTGTATGCCATTATCTGCAAGTATACTGTGTATACTTGCAGGTTGTTTCAAAAAGGTCAGCCCCACCATTGAAGTTTACTTTTGCTTTAACAGAGCAACTAAGAATAAGTTAATGGGGAGGAGGGGGAACTCAATGTGTTACTTTCTAGTTGGAAATGACAATACAAAATGGTATGTGCAAAATGTTCATGTTTACCTGACAAAAATGCTTTTTAGTCCTCAACATATTACAAATGAAGGGAAATATCTAAACTTCCTATACATTCCCTTTTGATATGAACATTCTGTGATTCTTTTGAGTTCAATCGAAACTTTAGCGCTATCACATTCTTCTCCATACCCAGTGGCACTGGGTATTTCCTTTTGGTTTCCAAAAGCTAAAGATGAGGAGGTTAAAGTAAACCCTTTTGGTGGTAGATAACACTTTTTTTGATAAATAAGTCCCTTTTGTTTTTGTTTTATTACGATTGTTTGTACTTGCAGGTTGCCTGGATGAAAAATGGAGTGGTAGGAAGGGAGACACTGCTCCTTCCACTGGTAAAAAGAAACAATCAAATAAAGGGGGGAAAAAGAAATCCAAGAAAGCCAAAGAAAACTCAAAGAATCGGAACCCTGACAAGCCACCTGCAGGAAAAGCAGATATGTCTGAGACACAGACTTCTCAAAGCAGGACTAATGATGAACTTTGACAAAGCTCAGACAAACTTGAATAGGTTACATAAACCCCTTTTGTCCTAGACATATCTCTTGGATTTGAGTCTCCATTCTTCCTGCTCAGCTCAGCAGATGCCCATCACAAGAGGACAATGGAGGAACGTTACAGTGTATCACTACTGGGTCCTCTGTTACTGTATGACTCGTAGGTTTCACATGTTGACCTGTTTCTTATTGCCTCCTGTGTGAATGACAAGGACCCAGCCTATTGCTATCCAGCCAACTGTGTCTTCATTAGGGGTTAGCCCACCCAAAATTGATATTTCAGCTCTGAATAAGTACTTCCTTGCTTCTTAAATCTATGTAAAAAATATCTATGCACACCGCTTTCCAGCTCTGCCACCCTACCAAATCTCTATACCCAACTTCCTAGTTACCAGGCATCTGTGTCTGGAATGCCAGTTTTGTCCATCTGCCATGTACATTTGTTTTTTTTCAAGATTCTTCAGATGTTTTATATTTTCTAGAGTATGGGAAAAGAAGCAAGCCTCCCTTGCTGTGGCTGGGAAGCATAACTGTGAAAACTTTTCTGAGGTGTCTCAAAAAGATAAAAGCAGCAAACTATTGTACTGACATCCATTCGAAGCTGAAATACCATTTGTGGGTGCAGTTTGGCTTTACCTGGCTTTCTGACTTATAGTAGGCATGACATGTTTTCACATTTTGGGTTCCTATCAGTATTATTCCTTACTGAAAAGTCCTTGCAGCTAGCTGGTCTTTGCTGTGTTCTGTACTTCATATTAGTAATCCCTGCGTACAGCTGTCCCTTCTCATTTCTTTAAAGGGTCAGTCTATTTAAAACTTATATTTGTTATGGTTGGGGGTGGTTCAGTCGCCCACCCATCTAATTGGGAGCTTGGATAGCAAAATCTTCTTAGCAAAAGTTCCTAGCTTCCGCCAGAGTGTTTTTTTTTCTAAGGATGATCATTCTTCCCTTTTGAGTCTCATCTTGTAGGGACATCTTACTGTTGGAGACCTCTGGAGCTGTGGTACCCAACCTGTGGCCACAGCAGTCAGTAGTGGGAGCATTGACTTGTAAAAAGGCCTTTAATAACAGTACCCTCTAGCAGTTTCATGTAACATATTCATAGTCGCTGACTGTCCCCTACAGCCTGACTTTATTTTCCAACCACTTCTGTAGAACAGTCTCTGGCACTTTCCTGTGAAGTGTGTCCTCAATATTTATTATAAGTAATGCTGGACTGTCATAGACTATTTGTGTCCCTTTGGAGACATTAGGGGCTGCATTTGAGGCCACCATACCTTGTAAGTTGACAGAGAGAAGTAGAAATCAATGGCTGATTCAACCCAGCATCCTCACATAACTGTATTGTTAGTTTTGGGTAGACTGACTTTTTATTTTCACATTTTAGCTCCACAGTCTTTATCTGTTTCATGTTGCTGTAATTTAAACGCTTTTTTTCTGCAGTCATATCTGTATTGTGTATAGACTTTTATCTTTATTTTGATCTTAGAATGTCCTCTGTGAATTGTTGCAACTATTCTCTTTCTAACATGGTGCTGAAAAGCAGAAGCTGGTTTTTATGGGAAACACAATCACTTTAGATTCTGCCCAACACGAGGCTACAATGTCTGCATCCAACCATTTTGCTTTCATTCCTTGTCTTTTGGGTCCTGTCATATACTCTACAGTCCAAAATACTGATACAGTTTGGCTAACTTGCATTACGATGGATGATGTTACCGCTGAAAGATATTTTGTTATATCTGTCTTGCAGACTTTACAAGTCTTCTTATTTTCTGAAATGAAGTAAATAAATGGATTTTAATGAATATGTGGTACATTTACTTGAACTGTACATCTGAGGCTGCTCAGTTGCATATGTTTTTATAGAACAAAGAACATTCATACCTCCTACAGATTGTGACCTTGGTGGAAAATAAATCAAAAGTCCAGCAGTGCTAACCAATTGGCCACTGTTCTGCCTTAACACATAGCAATCTAAAGTAAACTTGTCATGAGAGAAATACAGGACTGCCATTGATGATCTCTTACTGAAAATGCCAGTTGCTTGTCTAAAATGTCCATTCAATAGCTTCAATACTTATAAGTGGACCTACACCCTCCATTCAAAGAACAGTATGTAATTAGACCCAGTGCCAAATCTCTATCTGCACATGCATGAGATATTTGCCAGGTCTAATTACATAATGGTGCAGTGATTGGAGGGGATGGGGGAACTAGAAAGAGAAAGCTGGCTTCCATGGGGGGAGGTAAGAATAATTTGGGAGGTTCAGAAAAATGGGAAATCACCGGCACTCAATATCGTTTTCAGATCTTGTTGATCATTTATTAATGTCACAAGTGTCAGAAGAGCCTTGCTCTTCTGACACTTGTCACATTGTAATTATCAATAAGATCTGAAAAATATATTTTGAGTGCTGGTGATTTCCCATTTTTCTGTACTTGAAGAAATCCGAGCACCATCCGTGTTCATCACTACGAGCACCACATTGCTTATTGGTTCTAGACAGGAGAAATATCCATACAAATCATGTGGGAGGTTGACGTCACTAACCTGGAAAGTATGCAGATGAAGATGTAATGGAAGCCTTGGTAGTTTTCTTGCGACGCATGTTCTTTTTAAATAAGAAAAAATATAGTGAAAGTGCAAAACTACTTATTTTCCTTCGTTGGTCTGCATTTTTGACACATTCCCAAAGAGAATCCACAAGGAGCACGTGCCATCTTTACCTATATACAACCTATACGTTATACATATACAACCTATATGTTATTTTTTTCCAACTTCAGTTTCTATTCAAGTTTAAAACACGTACAGCCACTGCTGTTCTTTATTCCCAGAGAAAATGTTAGCATTAGTTGGGATAAGGAAATAGGCGGCGGGGAAGCACGCAAGCCATAGGGGGTTAGGGTGTGTGATGTTATGTTTGATCATTTTTTTTTTTCTTCTCTACCCTACATATATCCTCTTTGTTGTTTTACCTTGCAATATCAGAAGGTGGCATGGAACCAGCAAATGTGTGTGGAAGAATTGAAAAATGATTAACGTATGGCATTGAATTTACTTACATTGAAAGTAGAGGGATTTAATAATCCAAATAAGAGGGTGAAAGCATTCCAATTCTTTAAATCAATACAAGCGGATATACTTTGTCTACCAGAAACTCACTTTACTAAAGAATCATATCCAAAATATTTTTCAAAGTACTATCCTCAGATATACTGTATATGGCTAATGCATCAGTAAAGAAAAGTGGAGTCTTGGTTGGATTTAGTAAATCAGCACTCTTCACGCTTGAGCGAGAAATACCTGATCCGGAAGGGTGTTGTTTAATCTTATGGGCGGCACTTTGGAGATAAACTGGTAACCTTTGGCGTCTACTATGCCCCAAATACTAATCAGGTTTCCTTCTTAACACACTTTCTTCAAGTTGTGGGAAAACATAGACAGGGGCGTTGCTGTTACTTCATGTGGTGATTCTAATATGGTTTTACAGCCTTTACTGGACAGAAAGTCTCAATCATCTTCAGGATATGCTGATATACCATCACAAGAGTTCTATAATCTTATAAGGCGCTACTCATTGACTGACTGTTGGAGAGAAGTTAATCCATCCAAGAAGGATTTTACATATTACTCATATCCACATACTAGTTGCTCTAGAATTGATAATGGGTTTGTTGAGTTAACTATAGCTACGTGTATGGGGAAGGCAGAGATAAAGCTGGTTTCATGGTCAGACGATGATGCAGTATGCGTGACCTTAACATCGCTGATTAATAAAGCAAGGGGAGTATATTGGACACTGAGAAATAGCTTACTCAGCGATCCTAAGACCTGTGAGCAAGTAAGGTTATCCTTGCTAGACAGATACCAGTGCCGAAACTTGGCATTTTCACAAGAACTACCCGGGTTGCAGAAGTTGCAGCTGCGACTGGACTCTGGCACTCCACCACTGTCCTGAAATCATTAATTTGTAGTGTTTTAGAAAAACTGTCACATGACACTAAACAAAAATGTATCAGTAGTTAGTATCTGTGAGTGATTACAACAAAAATCTGCGCTCTTGGAAAATGAACTAAAATAATCAAATAGTGGTCATAAAGCTGCTATGAGAGGTGTGGATGTGAAAATGTGAAGAATTAAAAATGACAGCTGCCTCCTAACTTTTTTTTTCGTTTTTCTCTAGTCTAGTCTTGGAGCTGGAAAGGTATCAGTACTTGTACCAAGTACGAGACCTTGATATCTTTGCATCCCTATAACAAAGCCGCAGTGTCGTCAGTGACCACTTTGTGGGAAGCCCATAAGGCAGCAATAATACAGATATCCAGAAGAAAAAGAGAGGAATATTTCAGAAAAAAAGAGATGGAGGAAAACTATAGTAGGTTAACGGAACAGTTTAAGGAAAAAACGACTGCTAGAATAAAAAGGAAGTTGGAGGAAGTTAAGACCCAGTTAGATATAATTTAAACACAGGAAGCAGAAAGGGAGCTATTATGAGCACAGAATAGGCAGGATATGATGCTGGCAAATTGGCTCCGTAAAAGAGACCCTTTGGTTAAACCAATACGTTGGAATATTGCAGGTCAACTGTATTCTAGTGACCCAGTAAAAATCTTCGCGGAGATTTCAGAAGAGAATGAAGCAGTTGAATGAGGTCCTTCAAGAAATAGATAAAGGAAATGTAGAAATGTTAAACAGTATTTTGCAAGGAGAACAACTGGGCCTGGATATGCAGGTGGCAGCAGTTGCAGTGCTTCCTAAACCAAAGACAGATCACACTAACTGGAATAACTACTGCCCAATAGACATGTGCACTGCCAAAAAATTAGTTTAGTTTCGTTTAGTTTTAAATTCGGATTTGTGTTATTTCGTTTTTCGGGATTCGGAATTCGGACGAAATTCGGTTGCGTTAGTTCGAACGTTCGTTTCGTTTTCTGTTCTTATTCGTTTCATATTCGTTTTGTATTCGTTTCGTTCCTTCGTTCGTTTGGAGCAAAGTGACATTTGAAGGGGGAAAAATATTTTTCTCCTTCTCTAATGTCACTTTGCTCCAACGAACGAAACGAATAAGAAACGAATAAGAACAGAAAACGAAACGAACGTTCAAACTAACGCTACCGAATTTCGGAATTGGAAATTCGGATTCGTTTGCCGTTTGGAGTACGAATTTATGAAACTTTGTCAGTGGTAAATTTCTCAATACTACAAAATTGAGTAAACAAATGCTAGAGGAATGGAAGAGGTATCAAATATCATGGTTTGGGTGAATTGCAGCAGTTAAAATGTCTCTGCTGCCTATAATATTATATTTGTTTAGAATATTGCCAGTAGCAATTTCAAAGCATGTTTTGGATGCAATGTAGAGACAACTGTTGTATTTTATATGGAGAGGGAAAAAATGTGTGCATCAAAAGATACTGTTTCAATACAAATAGAACGGAGGCTTGTCAGTTCCCAATCTACTAGCATACTATCATGTGGCAGAAATATCCCCTGTGTTTTTGTATTTTGTTGTATCTGAAATCCCGCATTGGTTAGTTATAGAAAAGGCAGAAATGCATCCTATTGGGATTGATATGCTAATATGGGTACCGCCAGTGAGAAGGAAGGAAATAATGCTGTTTTGAGACACATACTTATTGTATGGGATACAATAAGAGGCCCGGGGAAAATGATGTTGCCACAGAATCCACTGGATAAATTAATTTAAAATCCCCTTTTTTTCACCAGGATTGGAGGAGCCAGGTAAGTTTTAAAACTGGACGAACGTAGGATTAAAAAAAGTGCGGGATTGTCTATCAGTAGCAAGAATTCTGCAGTTTAAAGATTTAAAAAAAAAGTAGGGCTGTTACTGATTAAAATTTTCGTGTTCGATTAATCGAAATTCTTTTTAATCGATTAATTTCGATTAATTATAACGCACATACAGATCCAACTACATTGGCCTATACACATACAGCACAGCAATGAAGTAATAAAATAAACTAGGATCACACTAATCCAGCACGTTATTAATCTCACGTGCCCCACTCAATATGGCCGCCGCTTGAGTGGGGCAACGCAGCATAATAACGTGCTGGATTAGTGTGATCCTAGTTCATTTTATTACTTCATTGCTGTGCTGTATGTGTATAGGCCAATGCCTTGGCTGGCGCTCGTGCAGAAAGTTCCAACAAAATTTTAATGGATCAAAAAGATTAACGATTAATCGAGAAATGAATCGTTAATTTGCACAGCCCTATAAAAAAGTTTTAATCTTCCTGCTTCAGCATTCTTTAGGTACCTCCAGATAAGGAGCTTTATTAATCCTTTTGTGGCCACGAACGTACCTAGTACATCATTGGCAGCACAACCCTGCTAAGGCCGTCGGGACTCTGTTTACCTTTGTAAAGCTGGCTGCTGGTTTTACAATAGAAGCAATAATTGAAAAAAAATGTAAAGTCCCTGCGAGCGCGTGCACATTCACACAAACATGCGTCTGGTGCGCCAACAAATGAAAATGTTGAATGCGCTACAAATGTTTGGGTTTGATAAAGAGTTGCGCCAATATCGTGCAACATAAAAATTTGCAATTGCTTACCATTTTATTGTACAGGGTGTTGGCTTTCAGGAAATATGTAATGTTTTGGGGGGGGTTTGAAGTAATTTTCAGGCCTAAAATGTGGATTATATCGTGTGCAAAAAAAAAAAAAGGCCTTAGCAGAGAAAGGGTTAATACAATAAAACATATTATTGGTAACGGTTTATGGAATTTAACTGAATTTGAGAACAGATGCTACCAGAGTCCTGGGGGTAAAGAAGCAATCTCATTTGTTTATAATATATTGATGAGGCAGCACGTCACCCCTGTGAAGTTTTATACTGAGCAATAAGAAAAAGATCTAGAAAGAGTTTTAGGGGGGAGAATGGAGGAAAGAAACTGGACCAAGTTATGGAATACCATCGCACATTGCTCAGTGAATATTTCAGCAACTGAGACAAATTATACATTTTTAACACACTAGTGTAGCGCCCTCTAAAATGTCGCTATTCAATTTAGAGATACCTGGACTGTAACCAGTCTAGATACTGATTATACAGAGCTCTGCATTCTATAGGTGTCCCTGAGTCTGCTGGATCGATTGCTCCTCCTGTTGCTGAGGAAAAGGGAGCCTTGGTATACAGTGAGGGAGGAGCCATCCTCAGGTTATGACTATGCACCTGGCCCTAGCCAATCCCTGAGTAGGATGACTCAGAGGCATGGTTGAGGGCAGGTGATAAAAGGTCTGGGGACATTGTGGAGAGCATTCTTTCCCCTAGGGGCCTCGCCCTAGGAGGACTGTGTGTGATGCAGAGCAAGCAGCCTGGGCCTCAGCACATGGCAGGTGCTGAGGGGCCTGGAGGCCTAAGGATACACTGATACTTCACTGGGCCCATACACGTGGCAGGTGTTGGGTGCCTTGTTCTAAGAAGATACTCTCATTTAACTGGAGTGCTCCTTGGCAGTTGCAGATGCTGAGGGCACAGAAGTTCCAGATCCTAAAGAGGAAAATACCTGATGGAAGCTGGGTCGGGGAGGAGTCCGCTTGTTGAGGGGTACCGCAGAGGAGCTGGTGCGAGCGTCCGTCTGGGACCCACAAGGGAGATCCCACACCCTATTCCAGGTATCTGTTCACAGTACTACTACTACTACTACTACTATTGGTCCCTGGGACCAGATCGCAGTGATTTCGGCCTTAGCGGTTGCTAGGGGAGAAAGCTGTCCTCAGAAGTATTTCCAAATGGCATCCTACAGATCCTAAACCCTCTCTCTCCTATTGATGTTGCAAATAAATATCCTAAAAAGACCCTAAGACTCGAGCCGTTCTGTCCGTGAGTGTCGGTGTGCTGTTGCTGATCAAAGGGGACCGGTAGCTGGAACCAACAGGTAGGAGAACCTATTTCAATATTCAGCGGCTCCTTCGGGGGTGAGCGCTACACTAGTATATGGTCCTACAGAAAACAGTTGGATTTGGAAGAGGACCCTCTCCCAATTGCTTTTGAGGATGCCCAGAAACACAAACTTTCCTGCATACAGTATGGGAATGTTGTAAAACAAGACGGTTCTAGAGACGCGTTCAACAGTTAATATATACAGTTTTGGGCAAAACTATGAAGAGAAACCCATGGGAAGCATAATTGAATTTGAGACCAAAGATAAAAGAAAAACTATGGGCAATTACCGACGATAATGCAAAAAAGTTTCAAAAGATTTGGAGACTTATATGCCAATGGTAGGTAGATTACATAGTTACATAGTTACATAGTATTTGAGGTTGAATAAAGACATTAGTCCATCAAGTCCAACCTATTAGGATCTCATTCTAGGAGTACCTGTACCCCTGTATATTACCTGTACCCCTGTATATTACGGTCCCTTAAGAAATCGTCCAAAAGTTTCTTGAACAATTCCACATTATTTGCTGAAATCACCGCCTGTGGCAGGGAGTTCCAGACCCTAACTGATCTTACTGTGAAGAACCCCCTTCGCCCCTTGTGCTGGAATTTTTTTTCCACCAATTTTAGGTGATGGCCTCTAGTTTTTGTAACGGAGTTAATGATATGCAAATAGGTAGATAGCTGGAATTTCCATCCTATGGGGGCGGTGGGGGGAGAGAGAATTTTTGTTTCTTAACTTTCAAATTAAAACAAGGAACAAAATGGTCAATTTCACTCATAAAGCACAGAAGAATGATGGGGGCTCAGACAAGAAACACTGAAGGATCCCATGCTTTTCCTCTGAGCAATAATAAATAAATGACCCAACCTCAATTGCCAGGAAGGCCTTTTCAACACAAGCTACATTTACATCACTTTCGGAAACAAAGTACAATCATTATGGAGAAGCCAAATACCCCATAAATTGCAATACTGTAGTAAGGACTGATTTATCTTAGCAAACATGTACTCAAAGTAGGTACTATAATCTAGAAGCTTTACAAAAAGCAGCGTAGTGGGACTTTAATATTAAAGGAGAACTATGGGGTTAAGGCTTTTCCCCATAGTTCTCCTTAGGGTAATGGGTAGACACAAACTAGCGTCCTCCCATCACCCTAGGCTCAGTATACCGCGAGCTGTAGTTCGCGGTATACTGAGACGCCGCAGTATACCGCGAGCTGCTGCTTGCGGTATACTGAGACGCCGCAGCTGAAGCGGATCCCGACAATTGTGCCGGGATCCGCCCAGCTGCGTGACTGACAGCTGGCTCTGCCTATCCCCTGTCACGGCAGAGAGCCGTGACAGGATCGAGAGGTGAGCGAATGCCGGTATGTGTTCGCTCACCTCCCGATCTACTGAGCCGACCTGTGGCAGTCTCATTGTTTACCACAATGCCAAGGAGGCAAAACATCAGCAATGATCTTAGAGTAGCAATTATTGCTGCCCATCAATCCGGGAAGGGTTATAAGGCCATTTCCAAACAATTTGAAGTCCATCATTCTACTGTGAGGAAAATTATTTACAAGAGGGAAACATTCAATTCTAATCTTCCCAGGAGTGGATGTTCCAGCAAATTCACCCCAAGGTCAGACCGTGCAATGGTCAGAGAAATTACAAAAAAGGAGTTACATCTCAGCCTCTAATGGCCTCAGTTAGCATGATAAATGTTAAAGTTCATGACCTTACAGTTAAAAAAAAAAAAGACTGAACAAGTATGGTTTGCTTGGAAGGGTTGCATCAGAACAAACCACAAGACTTCTGGAACAATGTCCTTTGGACAGACAAGACCAAAGTGGAGATGTTTAGCCCTAGCACAGTGCCACGTTTGGGAAAAACCAAACACAGCACATCAGTACAAACACCTCATACCAACTGCCAAGCATGGTGGTGGAGGGGTGATGATTTGGGCTTGTTTTGCAGCCCCAGGACTGTGGTGGGACCTTAAAGTGATATTAAAGCTATAGGTTTTTGTTTTTTTTTTATTTTCCTGGGAGGTTGTCTTTATTTTAGATCTTTGTTTTTTTCCCCCTTCATTTCTCAATTCCTCTTTTTCTAGTGGGTCACCGCATCGTAGTGGCTGCTGTGGAGGCACCCGTGCATGCTCGTTCCCGGCCGTGCCTGCAGTAGCTGTGTGCGTCCATAAACATACACAGCCCTCCTCGCCTCCCAACAGGTTGATTGACGCAGAAGGAGCCTATGGCTCTACTGCCCTCTATCTCCTCCCCCGCAACCAGGAAGTTTGGGACAGAGGATCCCTGCGGGGACCGGTGGCGGTGACAAGCATCCGGGACAGGTAAGTGTGGGGGGACAGGGGGAGTCAAAAAGGTACCTGGTGTGGCTCCTTCTGCCCTCAATTTCCTACCCCGCAACCAGGAAGTTTGGGACAGAGGATCCCTACAGGGACCGGTGGCGGTGACAAGCATCAGTGACAGGTAAGTGTGGGGGGACAGGGGGAGTCAGAAAGGTACCTGGTGTTTTTTAACTTAATGCAGAGAATGCATTAAGATAAAAAACGCCCAGCCTTTAAGAGAGCTGTGCATAAACAAATGCCTGCAAAGTTCAATGAGCCTAAGCAATGTTGTAAAGAAGGGTGGGTTCTGCAAGCTACTTAATCATAAGGTGTACTTAGTTTTTCATACACAACTTCTTCATTTTGGCTTTATGTTTGTAAAATAAGTAATGACATGGTGTAATGTCACGTGTTGTTGTTCATCTGAGGTTGTATTTACCTCAATTTAAGGCCTCCTAAGGACCAGATGAATTTTATGTACTGATCCGTAAAACCATTGAATTTAAAGAGGGTGTACTTTCTTTTTCACATGTGTTGTATGTAACCATAGGATTTTAATAATAAAATGATCATAGCTTCTTTTAAAGAAAATAACAGTAACTATCCCATATCTGTAGACAGTGTCAACCCTTAAAAGACCCTTAAAAGACACCAGCATACTTTGCAATAAGCACCGTGCATCTTTGTGAACTTTATTGATGTTTTTCAGACTAGGTCAGTTAAACATTTCCCTCACTTATGAAGGATAGATGTTTCCTGTGCCCTCTACTTTGCGGTTAGTTATTCCACATGAAAGCAGCTAAAATATGCATGGCTCTTTAGCCTTTTGTATTTAAATGGAAGAATGATGCACGTCATTCCTGAAGCATCCAACTCAAGGGAACGAAGATAATCTGCGGTTGGAATTAGATACGGATAACACTTCTAAAAGTCAAAGAAGAACTTTGGGGGAAATTATTATTAACCCTTGCAGTGGTGCTACCCCCGCTTTACAATGGTTAAGTGCTCATTTGTGTCTAAGGAGGAAAATAAAAAAGTTATACTCACCTTTTTTTTTAGTTATGATGGAATCGAGGTTTTCTCTCTGCAAATAAATTAGTTACAGAATAATCAAAAGCTCTTTTGTTTGTAAGGCTCATCCTAATTACTACTTTATAAACTCTTTATATTTAAGTGACACTAATCTCAGGAGTTAAAGTGACACTAAACTCAGGAATTAAATCTTAAAAATGCATTCAAGTAACTTAACTATTAACAAAAATGCTTCTGATTTGTGTATCACTCGGCTGTAGATCCTCAAATCATATCTGAATTGGTGCTGACACTGTCCTTCCTTCTGGAAGGTGCCTACTTTTGTTCCCCATGGTCCCTGTGTGTGTTGTAAAGTAGCCACCGCTCCAAGCTCACTTCTGTGGTGGACTACAATCTCAATACAAAATAGTAAACTAAACATGAGATTGTTGTCCATCACGGGAGTGATCTTGGAGTGGTGGATACTTTACAACACACACAGGGACCATGGGGAACTGAAGTAGGCACCCTCCCGAAGGAAGGACAGTGTCAGCATCAATTCAGAGATGATTTGAGAATCTACAGCCGAGTGATACACAAATAAGATACATTTTTGTTATTAGTTAAGGTGCATTTGTTAAGAGTTAGGGTAAATTAATGGATTTTTAAGATTTAACTCCTGAGTTTAGTGTCACTTTAAATCTTAAAAATGCATGAATCTTCCCTAACTCTTAACAAAAATGTATCTTATTTGTGTATTACTAAGCTGTAGATCCTTAAACTATCTGAATTTGTGCTGACACTGTCCTTCCTTCTGGAGGGTGGCTACTTTTGTTCCCCATGTGTGTGTTCTGAAGTAGCCACTGCTCCAAGCTCACTGACTGGCTACTATGTTACTGCATAGCCTGCTAGACTGAAAAGGGGTCAGGTGGGCTTACAGCATCACACAAAATAAAGGCAAGTTTATCAGGAGGGGGTAAACAGCAAAGTGGAGAACTGCAAACTTCCGATATACTTCCATGCCCGTTCAAATGTAAGCATTGCATGTCTCATAGACCTCATCGCTATGGTCGCATCTCCATCCCCCTCTCCTCCTGACCATTCATGAAATGAAGACTGGGCTTTGTGTTTTGCGAATGGCCAAGTGGTTTGAAAACCTGCAGTGCTCACATCTGAGCCATGAGGGAGGGCATGCCGGAGCTGTACTTCCACCGGCATGTAGAAGGATAGATTTGACAGCTCTGGAATAAAGCAAGCAATATGGATGGTTTGTTTTCGGCCAATGGAATTTTTATCTGCTGTAATACTGGTGAGTTTTTTGTGCCTGGAGTTTGGCTTTAACTAGCCATACCATGAGAGGGAGAATTTACAACACTTTACATAGAACACAGTAATCACAATACAGAACAACAAACGAGTAAAATATATAAATAAAATTTACTTTCTGGAGTTCCAACTAATTATGTCCACTTCCTCAAAAGCTGACAGGAAGTTCCTATCTGAAGTTCACAGCTCGGCTTTAACCTCTACTGAAGGCATTGTAAAAATAGTGACAAGAAGGTAAACAGATCATTATGTGGGGATGACACTGATAAGCATGTCCTTTCATTTTGCACAGTAATTAAAAAGAACTAAGAAAAACACATGAAAACCTCTATAAATGACTACAGCAGTCCAAGTGCGCTAATAATATCTCTACCAAAATATCAATAGAAAAGCTAATTTACATATTGCTTTATTTTTGCATGCCAAAGACAGCATATCACATTATAAATTGCATTATTGTATCATATGTCATATTACTTGTGTACTTTCTTTTATATATAGAGAAGCCTTTCCCAATCGTTTTACCTTGATGAAACCCGTTAAAAAATGTTCAAGTCTTGCGGATCCCCTGCTCAAAATGATGAAACCTACTACTCACTTTGCTTTAGTTGTATACCTAGCATATCTGACACCCAGGGCGGATCATTTTTTAACACCACCCCTGCTCCATACAACAAAATTATTCTGTAATAATCTTAAAATGAAATGAACAATAACAGAAAAGAAACTCGGACAGTTAAAAAATGGTGTCCTTTAAAATGAGTGGTCAGAGTGAAAGGGATCACCATTGGTGGTTAGTGGAAAATTGTCCCCTTGCATTGTTGGTCAGTGTATGTGGGAGATTAATCTGCTTACTGCTCATAGAACCCTAAGCAAGCTACACTGAGTGGCCAGTTTATTATGACCACCTGACATTTGTAGGCAAATTAGCTATAATTAGCTATAATTTTGTGCTGAAGTTGCTAGAGGGCCAGACCATTATAAATAGGGAAGCAGGTTGTTTACCACAACAGTTTGAAGTGATTTTTTTCTGAAGATATGGGTAAACAACGCGATTTAACAGCCTATGAACGTGGGGTGATTGTTGGCGCGAGTATCAGCAAAACAGCACAATTCGTTAAATGTTCAAGAGGTGCTCATTGTTAAAGTGTTTAAAGACTGGACTGTAAGCCGAAAATCTGGGTCTGAACGTGCGAATTGTGGCTGTCAGCGACTAGTCAGTGTTAGGGCAGAATGGAGAGTGGTAAGACTGGTACAAGACAACAGAAGGGCAACAGTGCAGTGTCAGATTCCTCGCATCACCTTTCAACATCTCGTGGAGTCATGAGGCGGCCCAACGAAGTACTGATGGGGTGGTCATAAGAATCTGGCCACTCAGTGTAAGTATATAATGTGCAGCTTTATATAAAATAAATGATAGTCAGATGATAGTCAGCTAAAATCCTAATTTCTGGTTTTAATTACTCATGAGGGAATCAAGTGATATACACTACCTGGTCTCACACGCATCCACTGTGGCATCATTTTGATAAGCTTATGCAATGTCACAACATTTATTTCTGTCCAGAGTTGCATTCATTTTTCATCAAGATCTTGTAGTGATAATGGGATAGTCAGACCACTGCGTAAAGTCTTCTCCAGCACGTCCCAAAGATTCCAAATGGGGTTAAGGTCTGAACTCTGTGGTGGCCAATCCACTCTTTCACAATTTAAGCCCAATGAATCCTGGCATTATCATCTTGGAATATGCCCGTGCCATCAGGTAAAAAAAAGCCATTGATAGAAAAACCTGGTCATTCAGTATATTCAGGTAGGCAGCTGACCTCATTTTTTGGGAACATAACATTGCTGAACCATGACCTGACCAACTGAAACAACCCCAGATCGAAATACTTGACCATTGGAAGGCTCTTGCCTATTTGCTTAGCTAAACCCATGTGGTGACTTTTTTTTTTTGCCAGGCAGTGTATGTAAATCCAGTATGTTTCCATTGATACTTTGGTGGTGATATTAGTTTGACTATTGCAGTTACATATGGAGCTTTTTACATGATAGTGATTATTTTGATACCCAGTGACTCCAGTTTTTTTTAATATAATCTTTTTTTTCTGTATTTTGATAAGGGTTGTAAACTGTAAAGTCACTGAAGTTTAAAAAAATGTAATTAGAAAGAACTCTATGAACTTGTATCGTCTTAGTGTGGTGGAGCACAAAACCAGTCCACTAGGTGGAGCTATGTGTCATAGAATGAGCCAACTCCAAGGCTTAGTGGTACAATAGATAATATAAAAAGCTCAGGTCTAAAAAAAAAACAGTTTTCTGCAGATTTTAATTAAGAGAACTTTTTACATGTGCAAAATTGAAAGATCAGAATAGAATAGATCATTTAAAAGTATTATTTCAATTTTTGAATTTGACCATCTCGACTAGCTGTCCCAGATAGAACTTTAGTGTACAGAGAAACTTTTCTATAGCTTATAATAGAGGAGCTGTTTAGATCTCTAAAAAAATAACTGATTAACAATTTTGTTTAATTTTCTGACACTAGAATGGGTGCTAAAATGTAAACTAGCTAATCTCCCAAACCACTCACTCAGAATTATTTGTTGTACGTTCCTGGACTCCAGATAGTCGCGAGCCAATAAAATCTGTGTTGTGTTTGTTGAAGAGTTAAGGGAATAGTAAGAAGAACACTTCAATTGTAGTAGAGTTAGAAAATGATTGATTATTTACTTCATATCAGAACAATATGGGATAAAGCAGACAATGCGTTTCGGTAGCACCAGCACTCCACCTTTATGAGGCACTGGCATTATTCCTAATTAAAATCTCAATGGCTAGTGATCAAGTTGATGCAGGAAGACTGTAAAACTGTAAAACGTGTTGTGCTCATTTATTTTTTGAAGGAAGCTAAATGATACGGTTTATTTATGTTGATGGCATGGTATTTTATTTAGTTGTGTCCATATTATTTTTTACAGAGCAACAGTCATCTTGTTCAGTTCATAAACTGTTCCTCATTTGCAATTATTTCCCCCTTTTTTGCATATATGTAAAAAGGTGTGTTACAATCAGAGGCGTCCCGAGGTGTGGTGTCACCTGAAACAACCAGTGGGTGACACCCCACCACAACGTCATTGCACATGTGTGTGAAGTCATCGCGCACACACGATGTTATTGCTCACGAACGTGATGACATCACAAGCTGCTACCATGCCGGCAGCCATTTTTTCGATGGGCACTGGCAGAGAGAGGAGGGTACATTTACCCGCCGGGATGAGGTATGCCGTCGGGTTCCCTCCTTTCTCGTACAATTGTCGTGCTCTCACTCCATGACTGAGTGCCCGAATTTTCAGAGGGGGTGACACCAAAATGACTGTTATTCATTTTAGTGTCACCCCCTAAAATGGTGTCACCCAGGAGCAGGCCACACACCCTAGTGGCAATAACCTTTTACCAAACCTTTCAGCATCCAATCACCAGCAATCACTGGGGCGCCTGGGCACATTTGTGTGGTGACCACATTAAGCTGCCCATACCATAAAAGGGCCACATGGTTGTGTTTATCTCCCAAGCCTTAAAGTAAAACTTAAAGCCAAAACTTTTTTTTTGTTTTTGGATGTAGTGGTGAGGTATTAGAACACCTGTCAGGTATTACTGCTGTCTGTGTATCTCTGCTAGGAAGATTCACCCTCTCTATTTGTCCTGGTGACCGTTATCACTGAAAATGAAAGAAAATCCAAAATTGTGGGTTGTTATCAAAGCAGAAATAGATGGGAAATCTTCCAACTTTAGTTCTGACGACCCTGTTGACCACCAAGGATTTCCTTCTCTTTGGAGGGATTTCCTCTCACTTCCTATTGTGGCTACCAGACAGGATTTGAAGAGGAAATCTCCCCAATGGGACACAGATGGCAAAAAAAGCTGACAGAGGTTTTAACTCTCCGTTACTCTATTCAAAACGAATAGAGTTTGAGGTTTACTTTAATACACCCCGGATGCTCTTATTCGAGGCAATGTTCATTTTATTTATAAGTGTTCAAACTGCGGCATAATCTGAACGATTTGGCAGACCAAACAAATTATAAATCTTTTGCCCAAAGCAGCTCTCCGTCCCTCTTAATAAAACTGACAGCGCTAATGCAATCTTAGTTGGAAAACCAATAAAGTTAGTTGTGCTTCTTTCATTTATTTTTTTCTCCAATCTTTTTCCCACTCATGCCATCATTTAAAAAAGGCATTGTTGAGGGTGACTTCTTGTTCCTTATTCTCTGCTGGCCCACAGAAGGCGTCTGTGCCTGATCTCACGCATGCATGTTATGGATCTGGCGTGGTTTGTTCTATCCTCGATAAAGGCCTTATCCCCAAGATTCTCAATTTGCAAATGAGTTCTCCCTGTAAAACAACGGTGACATAACCTGTGTGGCCCTGCCTACGTCACCAGTGCCTCTGAGTGGAAAACAATTAAATGTAAGTACACAAATAAAGTGTTGATATATAGATTGGCATGCAGAGGTGCATACACCTGGTCTTGTTATGGATGTTTATGATCAAAACTTAAAAATAAATATGTATTTCTACATTGAATTTCCATAAGTTCTATCCCACTCCTAATAACCATATCGATCTAGAAGTTTGTAAACTTACTTATTGAAGATGCCCATAGGATGGGCCTACTGACACAATTTCACTCAGCCCTGTGAATACACTTTCTTGTGTCACACTTGTCACAAAGTCTGCTGTCCAAACTACAGCTCAACAATTTAACAATATAACTTTACCATGGTTTGCTGGAAGCAATGTAGTCTTGAGAAATCAAAATGGCATCACATCAAGCAGCAGGGAAAGAGACACAAAGCACTCTGGGAATCAAGGGAATTGTTGAAACTGATGGGCAGATAGAATGCAGCACTCGCTACATAACAGGGATATTTTTCAAGTAAGCTTTGATTGAATTATCAAAAACAACTCTAGTATTTATTCCTATGCTGATGTTATATCAGGATAGCATATGCTGGGACTTTGAAAACCCTTTAAGTATGTAACATTATTCAACTGACATTAAAGAACAATACATATCCATATTATAAAAACACATGACATTTTACTGCAAACACTTTGAAGCTAGAAAACATATCAGATTTTGTATGCAATGCGCACTGCGACAAGTGGACTTTATGTTATTATTAGATTTACAATTTGCTGTGCTGAGTTGACTGTGGAACAGTAACCATACATGTCACAGACATTAATAATTGTTATTCATCTTGTGTATAGAAATGTCTTCAGAATGCAGCTTTGTCCGTGACACAGGAAGTCAATAGTATGTAGGCAGCAGGCGACATTTCCTCTGTGCTCTTGTGACACCTAAACACTGTCGTACACAGATTTGAAAAAACTGCAGAAACTGTTATGTGTAAAGCAGCAGGTAAAATCTAGTGAACTGAAAAACGTTACATTTATACTTACCTAGGGAATTTGGGAATGTTCTGTAAAATATTAGTGGTAGAGTAAATTAAAGCCAGTATTTATCTTTGCTACTGGAAATGCCTTTACTGTCGAAGGCTGGCCATACACTGTTAGAATTTTGGCCGATTCCTGTGAATTCTTATAGCGTGTGACCCTGCCTGGGCCTAACGTTTTTTGCTGCTGTCAGAATACAGTAGCTGTAGTGGAAGATTCATCCATCCATGCTGTTTATCGTAGATGGAGAAATCAGTTAGGTTTTATTTGTTTAACACGCAGGCTGAACAAAAATAATCTAATAGTGTATGGCCAGCTAGAACCTCCTTAGGTGTATATGGTTATGGGGGTTTGAGTTCACTGGCTGTATAATTGTTTTACATAAGTGAATTACTAAGTGGTTTGCGCCTTCTAAAGTCAACCATAGAAACTCCTGTATGTCTATGCTGACACATTTATAAAAGTTCCGGCTGGCTATGCTATTTGCAAGGCACTAGATGATGCTGATGAGTATAGGAATTTCCTTAGCGCCGTGTGAAAAGCATCTGCCTGGCTATACACTGGGTAGAACCTTTATAAATGAATCCCATTGGCTTAAAGTCCAAATATATCTAATATTGCTTTTCAACAGTGTATTTTTGTTGCTCCAGTTGTAAACAGTTTTCAACTTTGAAGTCTTGTGCAGCTTGCCTGCAGGCAATAACCCCTACTTAATCTTGTGCCCTCTGCAAGCTTTCCTCTTGCCAACTGCTTGTCTTAGAAGTAATTTGTCAAGTAACATCGGACACATTTCTGTCAAGCTAGATTTGCGGAAAGGCCATATAGACCTAGGCCTAAGGCAATTCATTTCTTTAAGGTGGCACAGTCACTTTCCTCCCTCCCTCCCTCCTTCCCTTCCTCCCTCCCTTCCTTCCTTCCCTCCCTCCTTTGCACAGTCAGTCCCATGTTCAGCTTCATTGAACACCAAAACTCATCTCTGCTCTTCTCTTCGGTTCCCACTTCACTCCTAACTCTACCCACCTCCCCTTTTCATATCATGCCAGACCAGACTGATAGGCCAGTCTCAGAATTATTTTCTTTCTCAGTGTAGTGCCAGATATCATGAACTACTTAACCTTCACCATCAACTGCCCTATTGTATGTGTGTGAGAGGGCATTGCACGGAGCTGCCTATCAGCACCATCAATTGCCCCCTCTGTTTTGCCTGTCTCCACCATCAGATGCCCCCCTAATCCTCTGTACTGCTTGTATTTTTCTCCCATTGACAATGACACAGTCCTGGAACCGGCGGCAGAGGTGGAGGAGGTGGGGCCCCGCAGCAGGCGGCTTGGGGCTGACAGGTAAGAGGAGCACAGTGTGCAGGGAAAGGGACCCCGGCCAGCCTACATAAGACCATGCAGAGCTCACCATAGAGAGTGTATGGTGGGCTCTGCAGGGTAACTCTCAGGTGGGCTGTGCGGGGTCTCAAATGGGCTATGTAGGGTCTCAGGTGGATTGTTTGCATACAAAATTTAGCTATGGGGCTCTGTGATTTCTAGTTACGCCCCTGTCCCAAACAGTCAATAAATCCCTAGACAACCTGTGGGATTTTTTTACCTTTTTTTAACCTCTAAACTAAAGCTTCCTATATAAAGATTTTGGGGGGATTTTCAAGAGGTCTAACCTGGATACTGTCACTGGTAAGATCAAAAAGAGGTAGAATAACTTTGTAGGTATATAAATCTTTATCAGAAATAACGTTATCCAGTATATGGAATCAGTTACCAGTTTTTAATTGAAGATCCAGTCCTCTCATACAGGGGATAGAAATTATGAACAGGTGGTGTAGGACCTTGTGAGGTATACCCTCAAATATCTGATTTGAGCAGATTGCCATGTGAGATATTAGCTTGAAGAGACTGGAAAAGTTTAGGAGGAATAAGCATGGAATAGCTTCAGGCTTACTGTTATTAATTATATAGCCTTATAATTGAGGATTGAATACTTTATGTAGGTTGGGTAGGATTGTAGGG
Organism: Nanorana parkeri; assembly: GCF_000935625.1. Lineage (NCBI taxonomy): Eukaryota > Metazoa > Chordata > Amphibia > Anura > Dicroglossidae > Nanorana > Nanorana parkeri. The sequence goes on from NW_017307318.1 coordinate 308,280, forward strand.
TGAGAATTATGTAATCCAAAAAGCAGTGATTGTGATTTTTATCCCTTACTGTAATACCATACTAACTAGTTTAGGTTGATAAGAGCATCTGCCAGTGTTTTAATACTCAATAGGTCAGAGCAGACATTTCTGATCGCTGCCATTCCGGATGTAAAACCCTGTTTGGATCAGTATTAGAGGAATTTATGTAGAAGAATTGGTAGGGTACAGTGGTCAGATACATGTGAGAAAGGGACCCTGCAGACCAAAATTCTTTAGATACTTAAGTGGTTCCAATTAAATCAGCCAAAAGTCTTTTGTGTGTCCAAAGGTACAATGCTTGGTAATAGCGATAAGTGAATATATCAAGTTTCAATTTTACCCCAGACTTTCAAATAAAAAAAAACAACTAATAAAAATGGCTTTGAAGTAAATAGAGAATAATTTTTGATGATGACTTTTTGTCTGCTAGACAAGCTATTGTCACCCAAATAACATTTAAAGGTCTCCCAGGTCTCCAAGGGATAATTTGTTGAGATAAATGAGTATTAGTATTCATTAGGAGCATGTAAGGTAATAAAGAGGAAGGAGACACAGAAATGGGTTAGCATCCAGTGTAAATTGAGTGTCTTGTGGCACACTGTGCACATCAATACCCCAACCAATGAAACTAAGTTGGTTAGGACAGTGTTTAAATCTAACAACAAAGAACAACCGGGCACCTTCCCTGGTGCAGATAAACCTTTTTATTGATTGAAATAAAACACATAAAATATACTTGTAGCCCCTATTGAGTTGCTACAGAATTAAATACATGTCTGCCTGTAAAAAGTTAATTGTTACTGTGCAGCCTGTGGGACACAGAGACTTGTGGGAGTTGCAGTGCAGAGCCAGGAGCAAGCTGTACTGTGAGAAACTGTTGATACTATGATTCCCAGAAGGCTGTGCTTTGGAGATGAGGAGGGAGCTGGCCTGGAGTTTCCTGGCGCTCTCAGTCCAGGAAGAACCAGCAGACTGTTCAGATCAGTATGTATTGCTGATATTCACACAGGGGAGCTGTAGACCCTGTGCGGTCTGCTGTGTTTAGTGCTGTTCAGATGATCGTTTAAATCTAATTTTCACCTGATAATAAGATCTGCCAGCACAGTACAGAAAGGGTTATTTATGGTAACCCTCCCAGCCCCCCTTACAATTCAGAGGAAAAAGTTGTGCTATGTGTATGAGTACATGTACCAAATATAAAATAAGTGTTATCCAAATTTGGCTGCAAATGTGGAAATAAACTTTATTGAATAAGGTGAATATGTGCTTGCTTCAATCATCTAATCATGTGCAAGCAAACTCCTGTTTTTTTTAATTACCCTGGCACATGTTTGGGTATTCATAGTTAACAATAACTTATAGGTTGCACTTTGAAATTGATACATTTTTATCCAGAAAATCCACGTTTAACATTAACTAGAATATGTTACAGCTGCCGCTTGTTAATGGCAGATTAGGGATTGCTGCTGCAGGAAATCACAAGTTCCTGTTGCAGGAATCCCTGAGGGCCTGTTCACACCATAAACAGTGCGTTCCAGAGCGGCCAGCCTCTGGAACGCACTGTATTGCCTTCCGGCCAGCTTCTTGCATTCAGGGGTGGGAGGGGGCATGGTGGTGCATAGAAGTCAATGGCACCGCAGCCAAGCCTCCCCGCCCCGCCACCAGAACGCGTGGGACATCAGTGCCTGCGTTCTAGTCCAGGGTGATTTGCAAAAATGCTGCCCTGAACGCAGGAAGGAGGCCGTAATGTGTTACAGTGCGTTCCAGAGGCTGACCGCTCTGGAATGCACTGCTTATGGTGTGAACCAACCCTAATCACACTCTCCACAGCACCTTTTTGAAGAGGTTTGTGTTTGCTCCCTCTGTGATGGCAGCTTAAGGTCTGGTATATTCATTGCGGATCCAAAAGGGTGGCTAAACAGTAATGGTCCCTCTCCTTAATGGTCTGAATCCTGGAGTCCTTCTGCAGGGACTGCAGCATGAGTGAGCTCATTGGCCACAAATTTCCAGCAGCAGAGAGCTCAGAAGTCTGGGCCTTTTTTACCACATCTGCTGCCAAGTGCACCGTAGTGGTTTGGAGCCCTTAAATCGACCCTGTCTTTTATCCCATGAATTCAAACTTCAAGTACCCTGCAAAAGAGAAAGAGGAATGCTCACCTTTCCGGTAGGCATAGGGTTGCCACCTGTCCAGGATTCACCCGGACAGTTCGGGTTTTGAATGCTGTACGGATCGAGAAGTGAACGAACGCCGGTATGTTTTTGCTCACTTCCCGATCTGCTGAGCCGACCTGTGACAGTCTCATTCTCACACGTAGGCTAGAACTATGAGGTGAGTGAAAAGCACTCACCTCATAGTTCTCCTTTAATTTATGTGATGAACTCCCAGGTTTTTCTTTTTCTTGGACTGATATTGGGGACCTTTGCATAGTTTGAAACTCCTGGTCACCTTGTGTGCTGCCACTTATTAATATTAGTGATGAGTCTGGGCTTGGTGTGAACCCCGTTCACCGAAGCCCACCTAAAACTTTGACTGACACCCTGTCCCGTCCCAATCAGTTGCAGAAGACACATTCCCCACCCTGCAGCTATAGATCAAACAGGGGCAGGGAATGCCCCCACCGCAACTGCTGCCACTGATTGGGCTGAAGGGGGCGTTCTAGTGACAGTTTTGAGTGGGCTTGGGGAACTGGATTCGTACCATGCCCAGGCTAATCATTAATTACTATGTAGTCATGTTACATGACCGTATTGCTTGTTCTTTAGGGAATATATTAGGGAACACACAGACACAGGACAAATTCTAGATATTTGGTTTTGGAAACCAGTTTATCAGCATATCATCAGTCCTCCCAATGTCAAAACCTTAGACAATACGGGTGATCGAGAATGTTCACACAATAAATTGTGTCAATATCCACTTCAATTATCTAATCACATGCAGATGAAAAAAGTAAACATGGCTTCTATTTTCCAAGTAATTGGATAATTAAAGTGAATCCTTAAGGTGCCCATACACTGTGCGATTATCGCACGATAATCGCGGGAAATCCCGTGATCGTACGATAATCGCAAAGTGTATGGCAGGTGTGCAACCGTTTTTACTGTACGGTCGCACGTCTTTTGTCTAAGGAGCATGTTTGAAAACCAGCCGAAAATCTTACGATTTTCGGCTAATTTGTGGCATGCTCGGGAGACAAATGCCGAACGGGCCGGTGTGCGCACGTGCACACTGTCCGTTCAGCATTGCGGTCATCGGAAGCCCTCAGCGGGGCGGGTTTGCGATGATCGCAAGTACGATCTGCCTGTCCAAGATGGGCAGATCATACGTTTTTTAAATTACTTTACAACCATCGCAAGACTAAAGTCTTGCGATGGTTGTAAAGTGTATAGCCACCTTTACACGTTTTATTGTGTGGGCATTCTCAAATCCTTTGTTAAATCACTCTCAATATTGTTAATTGCATATGTTTGTATGTCTAAACAGATCTGCACGAGAAACCCTTTTCTAGTCAGAATTATGCTCTAAAAAAGTATGTATTACAATATGGTCACTTTTGGCACTTATATATATATATATATACACTTTGTACTGTGAGATGCTGTGTCAGAACTTTGACCTGGAAACAATGCCTGGCTCTTTCAGACGTCAAGAGGTTAATGAAGCAGTGGAGCTCCTGGTTGGAGGGGGGTGTCAGTAACCAGAACCCCTGTCTGAGCTACAAGGCGGATATTTGGTGTTTGTGGAAGTCCAGTGAAAATAATCCAGGTGCCAGCGGTATGGCTCCCCACAGGCCAACACACGGAGCGTCTTAGTGTGTGTGAGGTGTGCGCCCACAGAGTGCCCTGCTGTGAGGTGCTGCCCCTGCCTGACTTGTTTAAATGCTTTCTGCTACATCGCTTTGACACCGGAGTGGCCTCCTTAACCAGCTCCTTATGTGGCGTATGTTTTAAAGTCAGCACTTAGAAGAAAACGTATTAATATAGAGTATTTCTGTCCTGGCAGCCTGTCCTATGTTTTACATAATGTACAACATATGCTGCTCAAAAAGGAATTCTAGTTTATACAAATAGTCCTATATAAATCAACCGTTAAAGGATAAACGTAGTTTTTGGTCAAAATGGCTGCAATAGACAGGGGAAAATATGTTGCCAGACTCTATATACAGGCAGTCCCCGGGTTACAAACAAGATAGGGGCTGTTGAATTTGTATGTAAGTTGGAACAGGTAAATTTTGTAAGTGTAACTCTAGCCCAACATTTTTTTTTCGTTTTGGATAGCATAGGGAAGGGTTAACCCCCTGTAACGTTTGTTTTGCTGTCCTCACAAACCCACACTATACTAACCAGAACTAAAAAAAAAAAATCAAACTAGCATGGAGTTCTACTTTATGGCCTAAGGCTGGGTTCCCACCATTTTCCGGACCAGATCCGGAACATACTGCATTGCGTTTTTGCCACATTTTTACTGCAATTTTGCCGCAATTGGAAATGTATTTATTTTTAGCTTAACCACCTGCTGTCCGGCCGATGTAATTAAACAGCCGGACAGCGGCTTCTTGGATGCGGATGGGCATCTTTAGACGTCCTCCAAAACAAGGTATAGAGCCAGTGAAATCGGCACTTTACCTCGTGATTGAGCTTTGACTTATCACAGCTGTCAAAAAGGTAAACAAAGGCTGCGGTTTGCGGCCTTGTTTCCATCTCCTCTCTCCTTTGGTTGTGAGAGAGGAGATTGAGAGCTTCAGAGATCGATCCAAGTAAGAATTTAAAGTGACATACACACACAAAATACACTGTCAGTCCAGATCACTGTGCCATCAGTGCATTCATAATGTCAGTGTGATTTAAAGTGTCAGCAGTGCGATTCACAGCGTCAGCAGTGTGCATCACAGTACCATCAGTAAGATTCAAATTGTCAGTGCGTTTTACAGTGCATATTACAGTGTCATTATTGTGATTCCCAGTGTCAGCAGTGTACGTCACAGTATCATGAGTGAGATTCGAATTGTCCTTGCGATTTACAGTGTCTCAGTGCCTACCACAGTGTCAGCAGTGTGATTCAAAGTATCATCAGTGAGATTTAAAGTGCCAGTGTGATTCACAGTGTTGTCCAGTGCCTTCAAGAATATCCATTAATAGAAATGTCCAAAAAAACATACAGCAGTGAGGAGGCGTTTTAAATTCTTAGCATGTCTAGTGAGAGTGATGGAGAGGCCTTCCTGCCAGATTCTGGATCAGAGTATGAACCTGAGGAGAGCAGCGGTTCGGCATCCTCTGATTCAGAAGAAGAAGTTGTGCCCACTAAAAGATTCAGGCGTGCTCTCCAACAACCAGCTGGCATGCAGCAGCCAAGTTCAAGTAGTGCCACTCATCCCCGAGCAGAGGCAACCACCAGTAGTGGGGGAATCAGATGATTAATTTATGCCCCTTGAAATCCTCATGGTGCTACTTGGATGTTTGGCCCCTCTATGCGGCTAGGCTGTTTTGGGGTATAATTCCAAGTATGCCCATACTGTGTATAAGAAATATCTTATTAACTGACAACTTTGTGTAAAAAAAAAAAAAAAAAATTCAATTTTCCTTCTGCATTTTTCAACAACTTGTGGCAATTTTTTTTTTTTCAAAATACTCACCATGCCACTTACCGTATTAAATACCTTGAGGTGTCTGCTTTCCAAAAATGGGGTCATTTTATGGTCGTTTCTACCGTCTTGGCATTTTAGGGCCTCAAGAAATGCGATAGGCAGTTGGCACCAGGGTTGATACATTTCAGATCTATATACCATAGTGTTGTATAACTTTAACAGATTCTAATTAATTTACACTTATTTGGATTTTTTTTTTACTAAAGAAATGTAACAGACCACATTTTGGCCTAAATGTATGAAGAAAAATTATTTATTTGCAATGTTTCATTAACGTAATGTAAGGAAAACATTTATTTTTTTTCTTTATATATTAAAAATAAAAACCTCAGTGGTAATTAAATACCACCAAAAGAAAGCTCAAAGTGTCCCAACAAATGGTATAAAATTCATTTCAGTACAGCGTTGTATGACGGAATATATGTCAGTCAAAGTACTGCAGCGCTGAAACTGAAAAATGTCCTGGATAGGAAGGGGGTTGTAAACACCCTGGTCAGCAAGTGGTTAAAATGGTCTTACAGGTGCGTTCAAGTGTGTTCCATGCGTTTTTGATGCGTACCAGTGTATTCTAGATTAGACAAAATAGGATAAGCAGTATTTTTCTGGTCTGGTCTGGAACGGACTGCGCTGGTGGGAACAGAGGCCAGAAATAGCACAGGGATACATTGGGGTGCATTTTGGGTCCGGAAACAATCTGGTCTGGTCTGGAGATAATCTGCATGTGGTATGCATTGGCCCTAAACGCAACTTGGACAGATGTTTCTACAACTTCCTGTAATATACAGGAGGTATAGTACTACGAACCAGACCCACTCCTCGTCTGCACGTCTATCAGCTTCCTGTAATGTACAGGAGGTACAGTACTACGAACGTTGGCACAAGCACCATAGCATTACAACTAGTGGAACAGTAACGTAACTCGGGGACTGCCTCTATGTAAAAATTGATACCTTACCTTAACGCCTTGTTCACACCAAATGCAGAGCAGATCCGGTCAGGTTTCTGCACACGCAGTGCAGTGGGTTGTGCCGCGTTTTTGATGCGTTTTTGATGCGTTCCGGGCCGATTTTGGTAAAAACATTTTTTTTTTAAGTTTAACATGGGCTTTCAGGCACTTGCATACAGCTGCTGGCCCTGTATAAGGTTGAAGCAGTGTTTACTTCCACCTCCACTTCTACTAATGCTAACACAAGAGGTATGCAGCATATGGGAAAGATGGGGGCAAGGTCTGTGTCAAAAATAATAAATACACACTTTCTCTCACAATACAATGCCTGCCATTTGTCTCAGTATTTCCAGTGTTGCAAGATGTAACACTGCACTGGTAGGGGGGCCATTTATACTAAATAATAGAATAACAAGTTATGTTTACATTTAAGTTATGGTTTACTGGGCATTTATTGTTAAATACTTTGGGGGGAATTGATCAAAACTAGAGCAAACAAAATGTGGAGCAGGTTTGCACTGCAGCCAATCAGCTTCTCTGTCTCATTTTCAAATCTTACCTGAGGAAACTGAAGAGAGATGCTGATTGGTTGCCATGGGCAACTGCTCCAGATTTAGTTTTCTCCAGTTTTGATAAATCCCCCCATTTTATTTAATCCATACTAGGGATGGTCTCGATGTTTGAGTCGACCAACAGTTCGACTCGAACATCTGTAGTTTGTGTATTCGCTGAATACACAAATTATTAGAGCGTTCGGCGGGCGAATAGCACACTGCCTTGGGAAGCCCCGATTGGGTAAAGGAATGCATCTGACCACCAATCATGGCACAGTGCACTGAAAAGCCATGATTGGGCAAAGTAATGATGACTTTGCCCAATCATGGCTCACAACTGAAGTCCTGTCATGTCCCGTTTAAATGTAAATAGTTTGGCGGAGCCAGCGTAGATGTCACCACTAGCTCCACCTAATTGCTTATATTTTGCCGGCATCTGTCAATATGCCATTCAGCGGTGGGAGTTCGTCGTGAGCAGACAGGTCGGCACGCGTCAGGTTTAAAAAAAAAAATTATTTATATTTATTTTTTATTGTTTTATTTTTTTATTTCATCAAGTCGTCGTTGTCGTGGACAATGCTGGACGTCGTGATTGACCTTAGGATTACATCAGTGGATCAATTTTTGGGGGGGTTTTATTTACAATTCATTTTACCCCTTACTCATTCACAAGGGGGGGGGGGCACATCTGGGTACAGCTACAGAGCGGCTGACAGAAGTAATTGCCGCTGCGGAGGTGGCAGCCGTTTTTAGGGGTCCCTCTGCCTCCAATCCTGGGACCGGATCTGAGTGGGCCCCCCCTCCCCAGCCTGTCGGCTGCACCGCCGATAGGTCCACCCCTGCATATAAATTCATAATGGTCTGTATAACGGGATGTTTTAGGGGTGCGTCTAGGGCCATCAGTATAATAAGGCAGCCTGAAGTGATTGTCTCAGACATCATCTCATTGGGTCAAGTGGGGGGAGGGAAGCAGGGATCTTTGCAACCTGTGAGGATCTGTCTGGCTCCCTGCCCAGGTAACTGACAACACTGGTTGCCAGGAGCTAAACGGGAAGCTCTGGCTGGGGTCCTGCCCAGCTCCTGGCAACCAGTGATGTACCGTACCGTGCACCACCAGCACCCCCCTTCTCCGTAACATGCCCCTCCACCCCCCACACACCCCAGCCTTAGGTGGCAAAAAGTGTAGGGACACTACTGGGGGCATCCATTGCTAAAATGTACATAAATGTATATACATTTCAGCAATTTACACATTGTATACATTGTATATACATTGTGCTGGAAGATATTTCTCTTTCTCACCTCAGAAAGTTGGGAGGTGTGCCTAATTTTTCCTACATTTCATGCCCTTTCCGAATGCTTCCACCCCAGCCTCCAATTTACTATTTTGTGTGTGTGGTGATACCTATAGCAGCACACGTAGCAATGTATAAGAGTAATAGGGAGTTTAAGGGATGTAGTTTTATAATGAAAGACCTGTGGGAGATTCAATTATAGTATTGGGTCCCCTGCACACAGGAATTAAAACACATACCTCCAGGTTTGTTTGGAGCTCATTCCTAAATGCACCTGAAAGCATGTAATGCTTTGCTACGGCCGAATGTACGCCTAGACAATTAGCAGTAAAAGGAGGGCATGGGCTTCTTTTTAAAAATTGCATCTCACCACAATAAGATATAATGAGGCAGCCTGATGCGGTTGCCTCAGGTGGAATCTCATTGGGTCCCATGGTGTGTCTGCCGCCCCTTGTCCTGCCAGAGTGTCCCAGGTTGCTAAGAGCTCTGAATGCCAGGAGCTGGTTAGGATGCCTGGGAACCAGTGACATCAATGAGCTGGGCAGGACACCAGACAAAGCCGTAGCCACAGCATCAGCCCTGCATCACCCACGACTGCCACCCCCCCATCCCCAGGTAACATGCACCGCCAGCAATCCACTATAACACCATCACCATCCTCCCCCGGACCATGCACCATCAGAACCTCCCACAATGCGATGCAACACACGTGATGGCTAGGTGGATTGGGGTGCCGTTAAGAAATAATGGAATAGTACACCTAACAGTGTAACATCAGGATGATGTCCATGTGGAATAACCCCAGATAACTTCTCCTCTGTTTATTACAGGTGGCCCCCTGGGCATGGAGCCTTGTAGTTCACTAAACAAATAGAGCTAACTTAGTAATTGTTACTGTAAGGAGGAAACAAATGGGCATTTGTTATAATACACAGGCAACAAACGACAATCGTGATAACATACAGACAACTAAGGCTGACACCTTTGGCTGCTGGGTGACGTGAGCAGCGATATCACCACTACAGTCAGTCAATTGGTGGCTAAGCTGGAGGGAACTACGGGCAGCATGGAGACCTAGTAATCAAACCTATTAGCCAGAGTCCCAGCTATGACTATTTATAAAGGTTGGAATCTCTGCAGCATGAAGGCCAGCAAGCATGCTACTTCCTGCTCATCGTGCTCAAGGGAAATGTGTTTCCTAACTCACACCATTGGTGCCCTAGTAAGTGGTGTTGGTAACTCAGGGGCATTTTCAGTTCTCCAGGTGTATGAAAGAGAAAAATAAAACATATAAACGCTGTATTTTAAATGAACCTTATTAATCCTCCTTCCAGTTCATCAGTTAATTAAAATTACATGAATTAGTTTCTCTTGCTTCCTTGATTGATGTAAAGTCTTCAAATAACCAGAGGTGCATCGAAATGAACATTTCAAAACCGAAATTAAAAAAAAGTCAGGCCGAAACCGAAAATGTTTTTTATTTTAACTTTTTCTAAAAAAATGTATTATTGTATTTGTATTTTTTTAATTAACTTTTTAATTTTTATTTATTAATTTTTTATTAAATATTTTTATTTTTTACTTAACTTTTAGGGGCTTTGAGTAAATATTGGGGATCTAAACCCCACATATTTTCCTTTTAAAATAGAAAAAGAGATTGAGGACACAGAGTCCTCAATCTCCTTTTCGGCATCCCCAGTTATAAATGAACAGGAATCCTTTATGAGTGTTCCTGTTCATTCATAACATGAGAGCATTGAGTGTTTACTATAATCACAATAAAGAATCAACGGGAAGTGTTGTAGATCACTCACATTCATTCATAATTGAGGATATAGTCACATACTCGGTCCTCAATTATTTACAAAGACTCAGCGATCACTGATCACTGAGTGTTGTACCTCGTTCTACATTCCTGACACTCTGTCACAGGAGGCTGAGCGAGCGGAGCTCAGCCTAATGTAACAACACTGGCTGTCTCCGCCCACACCGCTCTGATCTGTGACAGGAGGCTGAGCGTGCGGAGCTAAGCCTGCTGTGACAGCGCTGGCTGTCTCCGCCCACACTGCTCTCCTCTGATCTGTGACAGGAGGCTGAGCGGAGCGGGGAGGCGAGACGCCAGCCGCTCACAGAGCTCTCCTCCCTCAGCGCTCGGCCGTCTGTGACAGTTTCTCTCCTCCCTGCTGGGACAGAGAGCGGCGCCCAGCAGGGAGGAGAGAAAGAATGGATGCACCGCTGTATCGGCCAGAAAATTGCACTTTTGGCATTATGCCAAAAGTGGCATTTTTGGCCGATATGTTTCGGCAGCCGATATATCGGTGCATCCCTACAAATAACCCTATCTTGGATTAACTAAGGGCTATACAGTGGCTGCTAAGCCACAACTGAATTATTATCCATAAATAAATCAGTATAATAATTCTAGAGTATAAAATCATGACAGAATCATACACTCTTCAAATAAAACTACATCCATGACCTTAAAGGACAACTTCACTTTAGTCCCCACATTGCTGAGTACAGTATAATTACCCTCGTTCCAGAAGTGTTTCTCCCTACAAGGTCCTGCTTGGCCCATCTTTCAATTGCGCATGTGCACTCCGGCCCAAACCATTCCTATTACTAGCCATACTCATGGCAACCTCCAGCAGTAATAGAAAAGATTCCTCCATCAACATTTATAAGCATTGATCGAGGAATCCCCTGCTGTTTTCTTTGTACGTTGACAGCGGCCGCCGGCCACTGTCAGAATATTCAAATGGAGCTAGCAGCTGATTGGTTGCTAGCTCTGTTCGGCCAAGAATTTTCCAACCAGCTCCTTTGATCAGCTGATTGAGGGATGCCAGGCAGAAGGGTGCTGACAACGGTACCCATGCAGCGAATTTCGACCGATTCATCAGGAACCGGACAAAATTCGATATGTGTATACTCGGAAACAGCAGGGGATTCCTCGATCAGCACTTGTAAGCATTGATGGAGGAATCTGTTCTATTTTTTCCCGGGGTTGAAGGAAAGAAATAGAACTGTGTATAACTAGCTTTGGTATGGAAAAAATAATGGCAATCAGCTATAAGGACACAGCTTACACATAAGACACTGAGGGGAATATACCAATACTAGAGCAGACAGAATTTGGGGCAACTGTGCAAGGCAGCCAATCAGCTTCTAACATTCATTTTCAAAGCTTAACTGAACAAGCTTAAGATAGATGCTGATTTTTTACTATTAGGGATGCACTGATACCAATACTATTATTGGTGCCGATACAGAGTATTTGGGCGAATACTTACCCAAATGCTCCGATACTTACTCCCTAGACCAGAACTTCTGGTCAGAGAGAGATCTCCCTCTGACAGGCAGTGCCGCGAGGGAGCATGGTGCCGTAGAGCTTCTGGCTCCGACTTGGTCAGCATGCCAGGCTGCCTAACAATATGTGAAGCCAGCTTCCTTGCCAATCAGGAGGCTGGGCGGCAAGTCATGACCCACCTCCCGGCTTCCTGATTGGCTAGGAAGCCGGCTTCACTTGTTGCTAGGTAGCCTGGCTTCCTGACCAATCCAGAAAGCCAGACTGCCTCGCAGTGTCGCGAGGGAAATGAAGCCGGTGTTCTTTTGATAGAACACCGGCTTCCCAGGCAATCAGGAAGCCGTCCAGGCCCACGGATGCGGGTATCGGTATTCAGTATCAGCAAGTATTGAAAAAGTAATATAGGTACTTGTACTCGATACCGAAAAACCGGTATCGGTGCATCTCTAGTTATTATGCAAAGCTGCTCCAGATTCTGTCTGCTCCAGTTTTAGTAAGTTCCCCCTATTGTTTTATATACAAAAACAAAGAAGGCCATTGACTGTTAACAAGTGTGGACAGAGGACAAAGCGCAGGCTATCCTGGCATGGAAGTGAACTTACAGAATGGTCCAAGGGAACTCATCTTCTAGCCTAAGCAGATCAGTTTCCCCCAGGTCAACAGATTCTCCCGTGAAGCTCTACGGCACCATGCTCCCTTGAGAATCTACCAGTCTATGGCCAGCTTAAGACTTCTTAAGCGACTGAAACTTCCAAACCTACAGGTTTGCTGGGGTTGCGATATATCATACAATGTCAGGACGCAATATGTCTAATATGTGTTTATGTAAAACCTCCTACTTGAAAGTCAGTTTTGAAACATTTCAGCAACCGCACCTCCCTGGCAGTATCTGTACAACAGATTAGTGGTCTTCAAGAATGTTTGCGAAAGATACTTATGCAGTTGACCTGTGTTGCTTTTTTTTTTTTGCAAAGCTGAACTTTTACTAAGCACAGTAAAAGCCTCAACATTCACTACAGCATGGAAAGGGTTATCAGCTATCGGGAAAGTCAGTGGAAATGTAGCTTTAGAGAAGGGAAAAGTCTCCGCTCTGCAGACGGACCGAGTGTAAAAATATCAACTCACTCCAAGATCAACTGCTGGCTGGCGGCAGCTGGCCCTATTAATGCTGGCTGTGGGTTTGTTTTCTTGCGCGGTGGAGTGAAGGCTCCTATTCATGCTGCAACAGGTAGTAGCAGGGACAGCAGAGTGGGATAGAGAGTGGGGGCAAAGAGAGAAGGGGAGTCCAGGTGGGGGGAAGCTGGGTGCTTTTCTTTCCAGACAGCTCTTAAAACACACAAAACAGAACATCTATGTGGACAAGAAAGTCAAACATTGAAGCACTCCATGTAAAAATTGGCCTCGGAGCAAGATGTTGAAATTATTCTATAGGGTACCCATTAAATTACTTGTTTTGTCAAGAAGATATGTTTAACCCAATACTGCCTACTGTAGACCTATTGTCCCTTATACCCCCCTAGGCAATGCAGCTGTCTCTGTAGGCCCTTAACCCAAGGGAGCATAAAAAAGCCAATCAGTGGATGCAACTGCTGTGAAAGGAGTGTCTGACCTTTTTGCCAGACACTCCAAGTGTTCTGGATGTTGTGGAACAATGTCTCAAATCCTGGTACAGTCCCACAAGATCCAGTGTCCATGAGACTTTTCCAACAGGCTGTCTCACAGGACCTGGACACTCATCACCAGTGCAGAGTAGCAGCAGGATGCCGAGTGACAGAACGCACTCTCTGTTCCAGCATCCAGCAGTAAAAGGACTGTGGTACTGTTAGGTGAAGTGATCTCTACCCAACAATAGAGCTGTAGTCCGGCTTGACATGTTGAGGAGAAAGGTAATGGTGCTGAAGTATGTGGTCAGGTAAGGAAAACAATGACCACTAATGAAAGGAGTTGGGGATTTATTATCACTGGCACTTACCACCCAATGAATAGGAAATAAGCAGTTAATTATCACTGTCATGACCACCAATGAGGGTAGGGGGTGAGGTTATCGCTGCTGCTGACCACCAAGCAAGGAACCACCAATGACCACCCATGAAAGGGGGCAGAATTAATAATGCTGCTTTTGGCAGTAATGAAAATGTGTGTGGGGCTGGGGGCTCTGACCACCAATCCTGGGGTTTATTATTGTTCCCACTGTCATCAATTTTGAGGTATGCTATTACTGCAACCAGCAATGAGGATTTTTTTTACTACCTTCTTTTCTTTGGTGTACCCCCAGGCCCTAATTTGTCTAAAATATAGTGTGGCCCAGGCATTATTGTTATGTTGCCAGAGCACTCCTCCCTGCAAAGGGTTAATTACTGCAGCCTGGGCTTATGTGGGTGGACTGCAGAAGGTTGGGGAAAGATGTGATTGGCTGATACAGTCTGGGATTCCTGCAGTAAAGACTTGTGGGATTTGGAGTGCATAGACAGGGAGAGGCTGTAAAAAATCAGGCAGGTTAAACTACAGTGACCAGAAGGCTTTGTGATCTAGGTTACATAGTTACATAGTATTTGAGGTTGAATAAAGACATTAGTCCATCAAGTCCAACCTATTAGGATCTCATTCTAGGAGTACCTGTACCCCTGTATATTACGGTCCCTTAAGAAATCGTCCAAAAGTTTCTTGAACAATTCCACATTCTTTGCTGAAATCACCGCCTGTGGCAGTGAGTTCCAGACCCTAACTGATCTTACTGTAAAGAACCCCCTTCGCCCCTTGTGCTGGAATTTTTTTTCCACCAATTTTAGGTGGTGGCCTCTAGTTTTTGTAATGGAGTTAATTTTAAACAGTTTATTGCTAATGTTGCTACCACCATTGAACATTTTGTACATGGAGATCATATCCCCCCTTAATCTCCTCACCTCCAATGTGAACATGTTTAAATCTAGTAGCCTTGTCTCGTAGCTCTGGTCCTCCATACCCCTAATTAGTTTGGTTGCCCTCCGCTGGACTTTTTCCAACAAAATCTTTTCTTAGTACCGGTGACCAGAACTGGGCCACGTACTCCATATGAGGTCGAACCAATGATCTATAAAGTGGCAAAATTATAGACTTGTCCCTGCAATACATCCCCTTTTTAATACAGGGCAAGACCCTGCTAGCTTTGTTTACAGCAGCCTGGCACTGCAAGCTACCTTTCAGTTTGTGGTCTACAATGACCCCCAAATCCTTCTCCATTTATGACTTCCCTAGCGGCATACCCATAATTGTATAACCCATTTGTTTATTTTTAATTCCAAAGTGCATTACTTTGCATTTATCGACATTAAACCTCATCTGCCACATTAATGCCCACTCCCCTATTTTATCCAGGTCCTCCTGTAATGTTATAATGTCTAAGTCTGTGTCTATTACCCTCCCAATTTTGGTGTCATCCGCAAACACAGAAATATCGCTGTTAACACCCTCCCCGATGTCATTAATAAATAAGTTGAACAATATGGGACCCAGCACAGAACCCTGAGGCTCACCGCGCAAGGTTGAGAGTGGACTTAGCCTTCTCTCAGAATGATAGCACATCTTTGTCACACATTGAGGGTTAAAGTAGATGTAAACTCAATCAACAAACTCTCATGTAATCATCAACAATTTTATGCCATGTTTAGTCTTTTAAAATCTATAGATTTCAATAAAATAATACCTGGTAAGTCTGACATGAAGGCCTTGCTCAGACACTTCCTGTAATGTGGTGACAATACTCCTGTATCCCAATTTCCTTCCTGTGTTGTCACAACTATTTCTGCCACTCTGATGCTCCTTAAGCAGGAATGTTCCCCACTTGCCAGAATTGCTGCGTTCTTCTCCCCGCAGGCTGCTGTTTGTCTTTTAATCTGGTGCGACTGTGTGTGTGAGGCCCACAAAGCCTCGTCATCCATTCACAGACCCTTTGACAGGATCTATGGATGGAGAAACTAGTCCTGTCTGCCACCGCGGCAGAGAGATATGTAGTTCTCAATGGAATACAAGTGCAGACAGGGGCAAGAAGGATAATCTGCAGGAACCAGCGCATTGCACCTGTGATCCACTGATCGTGGTTGCAAATGCTTTACTAATTCTTGAAAAAAATTTATAAATGCACATTTTTTTTCTTTTATGAATATTTATACATTTATGATATTTTTTTAAAAGGTGAAATATACCTATGCTATACTTACCTTACCTATAGGAGCTGCCTTCATATTCCTCTGTCCTCTGCAAACTGCAGGGAAAAGCACCTGAGCTCCTGCAGGTCAGGCATATTTATATGCTTTCCACCGGTTTCTGTATAGTGGCTGCAGAGATCAAGGTGCCAGAACTATGCAGAGACACTGACAGAAAGCATGTCAAGTTGCCTGGTGATGTACTAGATTAGAAGCGGACATTGCAGCACCCCAAGTGGAGGTACTCAGGGCAGACTGCTCCATTCCCTGCCTTCCTTAAAGGAGAACTATGGGGTTAGGGCTTTTCCCCATAGTTCTCCTACGGGTAACAGGAGGACACAAACTAGCGTCCTCCCGTCACCCAAAGTTCAGTATACCGCGAGCTACAGCTCGCGGTATACTGAGACGCCGCAGCCAAAACCGGTCCCGACAATTATGTCTGGATCCACCCAGCTGTGTGAGTGACAGCTGGCTCTGCCTATCTAGAGGCAGAGCCAGCTGTACCCGCCCCCTCCCCCGTTCGTTCCGCCAGTCAGCGCTGGAGGAGCGGGGAGGGGGGAATCCAGTCCCTCCCCTGTCACGGCTCTCTGCCGGCACAGGATCGAGAAGTGAGCGAGCGCCGGTATGTGTTCACTCACTTCCCCATCTACTGAGCCGACCTGTGACAGTTTCATTGTCACAGGTCGGCTCAGATTATGAGGCTGAGTTAAAATCACTCACCTCATAATTCTCCTTGAAGTTACACCACTGATACACATGGGTTTGCAAACTAAATGCCATCCACGTAGGTTTCAAATCTCGTTAAAAGCATTTATTGCAACAAATTAATTGTTGTGCGTTTTGCATGGAAATTAGATAATTCATAGATTTGCAGGAGGGGCTGGTCAGGCTAATGTGTTGCTTTGAGGTGTGTTGGAGTAAAGGTTTGGCGACTCTAATTTTGTGATTTATATTTACCTATTAAGGAAGTTTGGAGCTTTATTGACACCCTTTTTTGACTAATTTACATTATTAAAGGCGTTCTAAAGTCCCAGCATATACTATACTGTTATAACATCAGCGTGTAATAGGAATACATACTAGAGTTGTTTTTGATAATGCGATCAAAGCTTACTTGAAAAAAATCCCTTTTATGTAGTGCTGCCTTTGTCTGCCTATCAATTTCAACAACTTCCTGAATTCTGCCGTGATTTACGCCTCTTTCCTTGTTGCTTGCTGTGATGAAATCCTTATTTCTCACGACAACCTATCCCATCATGTATTGCTCCCAACAAGCAATGATGATGTTACATTGTTCAGAAGCTGAGTTGTAGATCAGAAGGCAGGCTCTGTGAGAGTGGTGCATATTCACAGGGCTGTGAAAATGTCAGTGCATTGAGGAAGTACATGCTTTGGGCATCTTCAATAAGCAAGTTTACAAACTTTTAAATCAGCGATGGCGAACCTATGGCACGCGTGCCACAGCTGGCATGCAGGGCCCTCTCTGCTGGCACGCGAGCCATAAGCTTGCCTCATTGCTGTTATCTGTCATCGGTCAAAGTGACCGATATTACCGATAATAAACACTGTGCAAATTTCAGCCGGTTCTTGAGGAACCGGACGAAATTTGCACAGTGGCTGTCCATGTCTGGCCGGCATCTCTCAAACAGCTGATTGAAGGAGCCATTCAGTAGCCAGCAGCCATTAAGCTGCCTGCGCAGTTCAAGTATTCATCTGCTATCTTTTTTTTAAATTTTAGAATAAAAAAACAATAACAATAGATAGCAGGGGAATCAACAGCTAGGCTGCTATTGGCTGTTTCAAATTGCAATAGCCAATAGCACGCTGGCTATTGCACCAGCTCACTGCTGCTGTTAATCAGCAGAGGTGGCCATTGTCAGAATACAAACAAAAAAGCAGATAACAGGGAAATCAGCAAATACCACAGGAGCTAATGCTTCCCCTGCTATCTGCTGTTTTTTTTGTATTCTGACAGCGGCCACTGGCCACTGTCAGAATAATAAAAAAAGAAAATAGCAGACAGCAGGGGGAATCAATTGCAAGCCTGCAATGGGCTATTTCAAATTGTAATAGCCAATAGCAGGCTGGCTATTGCATCCACCCACTGCTGCTGTCAATCAGCAGAAGAGTGGACCTGAATTAGAACTTTCTCTTCAGGTCAGCTCCTCTGCTGATTGACAGAAGGCAGTGGGTGGATACAATAGCCAGCCTGCTATTGGCTATTGCAATTTGAAATAGCCAATAGCAGGCTGGCTAGTGATTCCCCTGCTATCTGCTGGTTTGTTTGTTTTTTTATTCTGACAGCTCCCACTGTCAGAATACAAAAGTGAAAACAAAAACAGGAGGCTAGGGGTCAACTGATGTCAGGCGACTGCCTGCTGTTTACATTCAGCTGCTGGTGCCCATAATCGGTATCGGTACTGAAAAATCCATATCGGTCGACCGTATAGGTTGGCACTTTGAGATACATAAGTTGGTTTAGTTATCCAGTTTGGTCACTTGGGCTCCCAAAGTTTTTCCATCACTGTTCGAGAATGATATGGTTATTAGGAGTGCTATGGAACTTATGGAAATTCTATATATAAAAAAATAACATATTTATTTTAAGTTTTTGACCTTAGATACCCTTTAAAGATGCAAGCTTTTGAAATTTAGGTCCTTTCCTCAGGCATTATTCAGTGAATTGTATAATGGCTATGGTAGGGACCGAAGTCCCAAAAGCTTTCATCTTTAACCACTTTCCTACAAGCTACTGTACATAAATGGCCGGTAGGTGTAATAGTCATTCTGGGAGGACGTATCTATATATCTTCCAGTGTTTGCCTATGTGCGCACCCACACAAGCCACTGGTCCTACTGTCATTAGATGTCAGAGAGCATCGACTACAGCCAACACAGTGATCACATGGCAATGTTCACCTAATTAGCCAATAAAGAGTATTACTTAATTTCCAAATATTCTGCATTATTAGATTGCTAGCATGGTACAAGAAACTATTCCTAAATCAACTCAATAGGGGATTTCAAAGACTCAGAATGTCTAAAATTCAAATTTACACAAGATTTGAATAAGCCCCTGGTTAGCCTTGGTGTGGAAGCACAAGACATGCTCCAAGGTCGGTGATCAGGACTTCTGATGTGCAGTTTCTGGCTGAGGCAGACCCTGCATTTACAAATCCATCTTCAGCAGCTCAATGCTCTAGGCAGGAGGGCTTCACTGTCAGGATGAACTGCATTTCTGACGCTGGCTCGTTCAGTTGTTTGGAATCCACAGAAGCAGAACATTGTCACAGACATGCTTCATTTCCTGCTACAGGCCCAAAAAATGATGGAACGTTTCATCCAGCCAATAAAAATGGAAAGCTGACTTTTATGTTTCATATTTATTGCTGGATGTTATATTTTTCCAAAAGCTTTACTTTACTTCAGATAAATGGCAAACAATCCATTCTGTATATGCATATGATTTTTTTTACTATGAATTTCTTTAATTAGTTATGCTCAGTACTAAAAACAAATGGTTTAAAACTGTATATTTAATTGGGTAAATCTGGAATATTACTTATTTTATTTTTATTTTATATTTTACATCTATCAGTTGCAATCAGCAAGTTTTGACCTTCAAGCAAGACAGCTGCTACCTGCAGGTTTACAGGCCAGCTACCTGCAGGTTTACAAGCCAGCTACTTTTATAAAATAGACCTGAATTGAACACACTGTTACATAGGAAAGGCCACCTATTTCTCCTATCAAAGATCAGAATATCTAACTTGGTCATTAAACATAGGCTGCCAACAAGCATGGAGATGGTGTCTGGCTTACTTATTAGAAAGCCCAGCATGCTTTGCAATGTGTTGTGAATGTACCCTATTTTTTAAAATAATTAGGAATATAAATAAAACTATAATAAGAAAAATATATATTTATTATCAGAGAATGCCAGAAACTACCATCGCTTTACCATTAAACGTAGGTGTTAGCATGATAAGACCTGGGTACTCACCAGGGTATAGCAGCTATACAGCATGCAGGGCACTAACAGAATAAAAGACTGGCTGCCTAAATGGCCCTTTAGAAGATTTTACAGAAAAAAGCTGCTATTTTAACCACTGAAAAACATGTTAATAGGTCTTTTTTAGCCAATGGTTGGCTATGGACGATTTCTGTATTGGAGGAATCTGTCCCATCTTGATTAGATCCTGGGGGTGTGGAAATGTGAAGAAGGTAGAAAGCTCCTATGAGGACACATGCAGTGCATCGCATAGCAGAATATGCCACCTAAGCTCATGAGTGCCAACGTCTTCTGGTGTCACTAATATTGCTGCAGAGGGAAATCAGGAGTCACACTGACACCTGGACTTCAGTTGACATTTTTATTTATTTATATGTTTTTAAATATATGTGTCATGGTTGGAGTTGTTTTTTGTTCTCTTACGGATTCAGGACTTAGTATGTAGTGCACAGTGCTGGTGTCAGGACTATGTAACATACAGTGCAATGTAAAGAGTGCAGGGGTCTGATGTAAGTAGCAAAATGCCTCTTACATTGCACAAAAGTGGGTACAAAAATAAACCCCATTATTGGCAGCTATCATTGGTGCTAGTGGGAGAAAAATAAGCCCCATTTTCCGTATCAGTAAAAGTTAAAATACACTCCATTTTGGTGTCAGTGGGAGTAAAATAAGCCTTATCGTTGGTATCAGAGTAATACTGTATGTATCCTTGGTGTTAGTGGGAGCAAAATGATCCCCATCATTGGTATCAGTGGGAACAAAAAGATCCTTATTATTAATATCAGTGGGAGCAAAAAGATCCTTATCATTGGTATCAGTTGGAACACTGGGAAGGTTAACCCCAGCCCAGCATTAATATTCAGTGGTGCTACTCACCTGATGGCACAATCTCACTGCTGCTTCTTTGCTGACACCAGAACCAGAACTATACCTATTACTTTTAGGCAGGAGATCATTCTGTCTGACAGAGCTGACATAAATTGTATTGCAGCACGGAGCATTTCAACACTCATCACTCAGGGACACACAGTTCAGTGGCCTACTGTAGATGATGCGGGACAGCCTGCGAGAAGCAGACACTGCAGGACAGTTTCCAAAATGGCACGACTGTCCCGCAAGATCTAGGACACTTGGTAACTATGACAGTAATCTCTTGTGCTAGATGTAATACACCACATAACAAAAATGGTGTCGGTGCATCCCTACTCCCATCTATGCCCTTACCGAGGTACAGATATGTAGTAACATAGACAGAAGGCAGAGTTAATGGACTACAAGTGCAGTGCATATGCAGCTGCCTGAGGGTACTGTGAGGGGGCGCAAAAATGCACCTTCGTCTATGTAGGCAAAAATCCTTGCACTGGCGCTGCCCGCAATATACTGTACTATAGCCCCAACTGTCTCTTATTTGAAGGGAGTATCCCTCTTGGTTAACCAAATCCCTCTGTCTCTCATTCCTCTATAGGTGTCACTCTTTTTAGCCTGATGTATAGACCTCTATATTATACTGTCTATATTATTTTAAAACAGCAGTGTACTAGAAAATGGATGGTGAAAAAAAGCAGTTATGGCTTTAACCAATAATTTTTAGGCTATCAATTATTTCTGATCCACATAACTGGGAGAATAGCAGAGGTATGTCCTTTGGCTGCATACTTTCTATTCTACAAAGGATCCCGCTTACTTATCTCACAAAGTTGGGAGTAATGCATATGTTTTTGGTTTAAATACTCAACAAAGATGAATTTATGATAGTTCTTATAAACCTAAAGCAATAATGTACAGAAATTATATCACAAGTATAAAATATGTGAACTTGCACTTTCCAGGATACAGGATTGCATTAAAACCTATGCAACTATGTAAGCTCTTGTTCCACGCCTGCTTATTATGCGGTGAAACTAAGTCAACACTTTCTTCTGATGTGTTAAAAGGAAGAAGTGATGAGCAGTTAAAGCTATGTTAAATGAAATTGGTACTCCTTAAGATGAAAGCCTCACTGGATTAGATCTAGCTTTGGTCTCGTAACCCTGAGGTCAAAGGGATTAGACAGATGGAAGGATTCGAAGAAATCTGAGCATAGAAGCGCTGTGTAACTAGGAATGGATCCATACTGTCTCCATGGGTGAGGGCAATGGGAGAGGTGGTTTAAATATCAGCATAAGACAGTAGATGACATACCCACATCTGCTCCATTTACATTATTAACAAAGACTTAATGCATGGGTGCAAGTGTCAAGAGACAGACGTCAAAGGGCCCCAGGCCCAGGGGTCACAAGCTTGTAACCTCATAGTCAACCTCACACACCACTGGAAGCATAGACTTGAAAGAAAGAGGAACCTGTAGACAGAAAGGGGTCATTGTTTCCAAGACAGAACAAAGTGGACACAACAACCAACGTGACAGCCTCACTTCTACAGATTCTAGAAAGAGCTAGTCTGACATGGTAGGGATAATTAAACACTTAAAGGGGATGTCCACTATAAACAATGTTGTTGTCAAACTATACAAAAGTACCAAAATGACCACTTTGTAATCTAGGGGGCTGATGTATAAAGGCTTTGCCCAGTCTATGAGTACTGGTACTCATAGACATAAAAAAAGAGTCATCTGATCTGGTTGGTTGAAATTATGTGTATAATGCAGAAAGATGATCGATAAGTGAGCGACCGACGGTATGCGTTCGCTCACTTCCCAATCTATTGAGCCGCCGTGTGACAGTTTCATTGTCGCACGTCGGCTTGAACTATGGGGTTCGAACTATGGGGTTGAGTGAAAATCACTCAACTCATAGTTCTCATTAAGTTCTCAAAACATTGATATATGAATCGGTTCACTGTTTGTAACCAAACTATTAACTGTTACTGTAACCTTTTTAGTAGTTCAACAAATTGCTAGCCTGCTGCTCTGAGAATGACTACTTCTTAGCACGCTCATATCCTTGTTCAGCAGTGTCCATTAGTAACGCACACCAGGCACAAATTATGTAGTAACCTCCTATACTCCAGTAATGCTGTAAACAGGCTGTTATTAAAGTACAACTACTGTATAGCCTCCAATTAAAAAAATATATATATGGGCTACAGCACTTTATTATAAGTGCATCTGCACATTCCGTTTTCTCTAAAAATGTAAAAAACTTTATTTTTAAATGTTATAATTTTTTTAAACAAGGGGGCACTAAGGGGTTATTTTTTAATTTACAGGAGCTTTGATACTTAGTATCTCTAAGGAGAATACAGTATTTTCCTCTGAGATACTTTGTATCAGTTTGTAACACACAGTTGGCTCGCAGCTGCTCAACACAGTAAGCTGCTGCCGGCTCTGTAGCTGTCACAGCTTTGTGATCACAGAAAACAGCTATCGCTGTGATCACAGGGCTGTGACCACCTAATCTGCTGTTGAGGGTCTGCCTCGGACCCCAAGGGACCCAACAACAGCAGTAACTCAATGAGCGCTGGCCCCTCCATGGACCAGCTTGACAGGATTATCCCATCATCGGTTGTTAATTAACTGAACGATCATAACAGTTTAATGCCGTCATCGGTTGGGAAGGGCTTAATGTTCCTAACAAGCTTTATTTTCATAGATATTCTATTTGCGATTGTATTGAAAAATTAACATAACAGTCATTTTTAATGTTATTTTCAGAGTTTTACATGCAAACTGTGCCATCTTTCCTGTGACAATGTCTTATAGTATGCATAGAAATGTGCACACACTAGAGGCACACTCCTAGCTGCCTGTCTGTAAAGCAGATAGTAAATTATATATCTGTTAAGTGTAAGCACAAGCTCAAACACTATGAGAATTGCTGCTGTACCTTCAGCAGCCACCTTTTGACAAAGTGCATTGATACTTAAATGCTTAAAGGTGAAACAGCAGGCTGTTTGAAAGTATAGACAGCTCAACCACAAAGTTCAGTCTAAGAAACACTAAAGAGTCGCACCAATTAGTTAACAAACTCTTTAAGTTTGACATTTAACAAGGAAGGGTTTCAAGAGGAAAATGTGGAAAGAGTTTGGAATTCTTAGGGAAAGATGAAGATACCTTATACATAAAATAATTCATCTTGAAAGAGATGGGGTACAGGCCTCTAAATTTGGATTCCTATTAGGCAAAGGACCCACACATGTTGTTGGTGAAAAACAGTACTTTCTAACCAGTTGTCAACCTTATTTTTTCTGTTCTGCAAAGTGCCTGTGCTGTTAAATGTCACATTGTTTATATAGGGCAAGATGATCAGAGACTGGGCCATGGAGGTAAACCAGCGACCCCCACCATAAACATATATAAAACATATCTAAGCCCAAAAATGTAATATATTGTATCACTTATCAGGTGACTATATTAGTATCCATGGAGAAGCAGTGTTGTCACCGCACATTGGTATCCTACCTAAACTACAAACACCCCTCATCTTCTCATCTCCATTACATAGGGAGAAGGTGTTTTGTAGTTCACACAATATAGGTGGGAAACCTGATAACATTGTTTAAGATATTATTTTGATGCACAGGAATTTACAAGGATACTGGAATTATGACATGAGTAACTGGTATTTTTGTGTACATGCAGAAAATGTACTTCACATGAAAAGGAAAACAAACAAATAAAACCATCACAAAAAGGACTGGTAGGCTGCATTATATTATATTTTTGGTCTTGGGTTTAGATAGCCTTTAAATAAAAACATTCCTGTGGAGTCCTGATGGAAAAAGGCAAGATAAAAAGGACCATTATATCTTGTGGCCGGAATTCTTAAAACCTTCTCTGCTCTCTCTGGACATTCATGCCCGGATGATAGGGCAAGGAGGAGGAGAAAGATATTTCCAATTTCCAGAATCCGAAGCCCATAATAAAACTTGCCACTGACAAAGTTCTGCAATTCCAGTGGGTAATTGAATAGCACGAAGAACATCACAAGGTACTTGTAAAGCTCAAATGTGCTATTAAAAACAGTCTTCCTTTCATCACCCTCCCAAATGTGAATGAGGATATGGGCATCTGTAATTTTTACATAATAATTCTTGCCTCGCTCATGCTTATATAAGCAGGGTACTTGTTCTTTATGGTGATTTTGTTCTATACAGGGTTGGTATCCTGTATCTTTTTCTGAAAATAATCCAGTTCCAGGTGAGGCATAAGGCTTGCTAAATCCCTCTCAAAGTTTTCATCTGCATTTAGCTGCATGCTTCTGGCACCATGACCATGTAGGAAATGCACAATTATATACTGATATATATGATTGTATTTCTTGTGTGATATTGTCTTTTGAGCACTAGATGCCGATGTAGTGCAATCTTAGTCTCTATTGCTTATGCATACTTATCTATGATCTATATGTTTCCTGTTTGATGCTGAATTCCTGTATTCTGATACAATGGCCTGCTAAGCAAGTAAAACTTAATTAAGCATTCCTCAAGATCTCACTGCTTCCTCTATACACATAACCAACAGACTATGGGCCCAGGCACTAAACAGAACACTGCAAGTGAATAAGAACCGCATCCAAGCTACTGAAAAACGGCAAGTAGTTCAGATATGAAGTTTGCAGTCGCAAAGCTGAACAATGGCAACTACCAGCTATGTATTTTAAAAGGGAAATATCAGGGGTCTGTAGACCCCTAATATTTCCACAAAGCCCCTAAAAGTGAAGTAAAAAATACAAATATTTAAAATAAATAAAAAAAAATTTAAAATGTTTATAAAAAAGAAATAAAAATTAAATATTTGAAAATTTTTTGAAAAAGTTAGAATAAAAACATTTTCGGTTTTGGCATGACATTTTTTTTAATTTCGGTTTCGTTTTGAAATTTTCATTTTGGTGCACCTATAATATGTATATACTATACATACACATACACACAGTAAACACTCTGCTATCTGGTATTCAACTAACCAGAACTCTCATCCAACCAGAAAAATAAATCCCCTGTGTACTCACTGTTCTGCTGATCTGCGGCATGAACTATCCTGGATTATCCGGTTGTGTGCCTATTCGTCTTAATTTGCTTTTGATTACTGCATTTCAATATTATGAAGTCAATACAAAGTTTATGTTATGGTATGGTATAATATGGGGTATAGTATATGAATATATATATATATATATCACTTGAGTTGAGGCAGTGGTCACAAGGTTTTCAAGTTTTAGAGCTACAGATTGGCTTAGTGATGACAGTTTCTGTCCATGTTATCAGAGTCAGTAGTTAATCTTGAAGTCTGGAAAGGGATGACTGAGTGTTGCATCTTTTATTGTGTTAAAGAAAACTACACAGGCTTCACTTTGAAGCATGGATGGTAAATACGATCTCTATTTATAGTACAAGTCGACTGTGATCTAGGGAAAAATACAGTTTGTTGGTATTCTGTTACAACCCCTGGAGATACGTTCCTGAGACTCATCTGTACGGATAGTATGAGTTCAACATAGTTTATTCATAGTTTATTCAGCCTTCTCAATACAGAGGATGGGATTCCTTGTCATTCTTAGAGTGGAAAGACATTCCTATCTTTGTCATTAACAGGTTAAACAGAGACCCTCTTCCCTCAGTGAGGGGTGAAGCAGAAAGGAATTACAGAACAGAGGCTGGGAAGGTCAAGCAGAACACTGTACCGATGTACAGAAAACAGAAGGGGTGAAAGGAGGATACCAAAGTATACACAGATTATGCTGTAACAATGCTAATCTACCACTAGTAGCTAGGAATACAGCATAACACAATTAAATGCAATGTAATATATATGCAGCGTAACTGCAGTGTTGCTTAGAAATGGATTGACATCATCCATGCAAATGCTTGCTGTGAAGTCTCAGGCATGTGGACATTCAAGAGGTTCAGCTATGTACAAACTAGACTTGTGCGCCATCAAAAAATTTGTTCCGTTTCGTTTCGTTCCGTTTCGTAATATCCATTATTTCGTATTTCGTAATTCGTATCCGAAACTCAATTCGGATTCGTACGAAATACGTATTTTCATTAGTTTCGGCACATTTTCGTAACTTTACGAACATTCGTTATGATGAAGTTAAAAAGCAAAAATACCTTTGTTAATATTGGAGTCGATGTGGTAGTTGTTTTTTTATCCGAAATACGAATTCCGTGAACGGATTCCGTATCCGAATTCCGTATTTCGGACTTTAAAAAAAACTACCATCAACTCCAATATAAATGTACTTTGCTTTTTACCTTCAATATAACGAATGTTCGTAATGGAACGAAAATACGTCAACGGAATTTCGTATTTCCTGCCTGTATTTGTAATGCAACTCTCAGCAGCAGAAGAGAACCTCTGATTGGTCAACCAAAACGAAATACGAATTCCGTTAACGGATTCCGTATTCCGAATTCCGTATTTCGGACTTAAAAAAAAAACTACCATCAACTCCAATATAAATGTACTTTGCTTTTTAACTTTAATATAACGAATGTTCGTAACGGAACGAAAATACGTCAACGGAATTTCGTATTTCCTGCCTGTGTGTGTAACTGTGTATTGTAATGCATCAGCAGCAGCGGATCCGTATCTCGGATTAAAAAAAAATCTTGTCATGTTGTTCAACCTCATTTACAGGGGTAATATTAGTTCCTGTTTCAAAGAAATTCGGATCCGAAATTCGTTAACGGAATTTCGTATTTCGGATATAATTCGGAAACTGCCATTCGGATTTCGGATGCTCCGAAATTCGGAATTTCAGGAAAATTCATACGAATTTAGATTCGTAACGCACATGTCTAGTGCAAACTACTGGCCGGGGTTTTCAAAGACTGAGCTTTGTCACAGGATATTGCTAATACCATCCTGCTAATGGGGTTGGTACTAGACATGTGCGATTCGTTTCGTTACGAATCAAAATTCGTACAAATTTTCCTGAAATTCGTGAATTCGGAAGCATCCGAAATCCGAATTGCAGTTTCCGAATTATATCCGAAATACGAAATTCCGTTAACGAATTTCGGATCCGAATTTCTTTGAAACAGGAACTAATATTACCCTTGTAAATGAGGTAGAACAACATGACACAATTTTTTTTTTAAAATCTGAAATACGGATCCGCTGCTGCTGAGGGTTGCATTACAATACACAGGCAGGAAATACGAAATTCCGTTGATGGAATTTCGTTCAATTACGAACATTCGTTATATTGAAGTTAAAAAGCAAAGTACATTTGTTAATATACTGGAGTTGATGGTAGTTTTTTTTTAAATACGAAATACGAAATTCGGATACGGAATCCGTTAATGGAATTCGTATTTCGTTTGGTTGACCAATCAGAGGTTTTCTCTTCTGCTGCTGACAGTTGCATTACAATACAGGCAGGAAATACGAAATTCCGTTGACGTATTTCCGTTCGGTTACGAACATTCATTATATTGAAGGTAAAAAGCAAAGTACATTTGTTAATATACTGGAGTTGATGGTATTTTTTTTTAAAATACGAAATTCGGATACGGAATTCGTTAACGGAATTCGTATTTCGTTTGGTTGACCAATCAGAGGTTTTCTCTTCTGCTGCTGACAGTTGCATTACAATACAGGCAGGAAATACGAAATTCCGTTGACGTATTTTCGTTCCGTTACGAACATTCGTTATAGTGAAGTTAAAAAGCAAAGTACATTTATATTAGAGTTGATGGTAGATTTTTTTTATCCGAAATACGAAATTCGGATCCGGAATTCGTATTTCGGATAAAAAAACAACTACCACATCGACTGGACAATATTAACAAAGGTATTTTTGCTTTTTAACTTCATCATAACGAATGTTCATACAGTTACGAAAAAATGTGCCGAAACTAACGAAAATTACGAATTACGAATCCGAATTGAGTTTCGGACACGAATTACGAAATAACGGATATTCCGGAACGAAACGAAACGGAACAAATGTTTTGATGGCGCACAAGTCTAGTTGGTACACCTTTTAAATAGGAATTACCCTGGTTTTACGTGGACACAATTCTCCTCAATAATGTAGAGATTTCATATGAAACTTGAATTTTACCCTCATTTATATTATCTATGGTATATTTAGAGCTATATAATGACACAACAAGGATTATAAATGTGTATGTTAGGTGTAATTTTGATTGATCTATTAAAATCATTTGTATGTTATGTAATAAAGTATTTAGGAGGTGAGCACTAATAATATTTATTTGTATAGTTAAATAATAAGTTTAGAGATTTTTCACTGAATGTGTTCAAATGCAATTAGTAGCATTCGCTTGGAGTTCGTTAACATGTTCAGTTGTAACACAAACTCAATAAATTATTGTAAATCTTGCCTTTAGTTTCTTGACAGCTGAATTTGTGTCCCTGCAGACAGTGCTATGAAACACAGTATGAACACAGTACATACACAGGGTGGACAGCGTGTATATCACCAACAGGAAAGTTCAAGTTGACAGACGTAAAACATTTCCCCTCAGCAGACAGTGAAAGGACAGGGTTGACCTCACAGTAAACCCAGTGACCTGACGATGGGCTTATTTGTGTTGACTTCCCAGAAGCTCTCTTATTAGGTCTGAGTGAGTAAATCACTTGGTCAGGTTTAGGACTGGACTCTATTCAGAGGCCTCATCCCCACAGTCTATAATACTTGTGTTGGAAGCTTCTGCAGAGACAATACCCTCTGTTCTTGTATTTTTTTTAATTTTTTTTTATTTGTGGGCCTGCCACCTGGACAGAAAGATCTCAACCAAAGGAATGTTCTTCACGATTACACAAATGCCTTTCTTAGCTCTTTGTCCTTCTGTTGTTTCTGAAATACTACCCAGCGGGAAGCAGATCCATAACAGCCATGCTTTGATTCCATCATTATGAAGCCTCCCGGTACACATGACTCTCCAAGACAACCATCCATTGTTGCCGCTGACTCGGTGAACCCTGAACAGCTTGTGTTTTTATTATTGTTCCTTGGTTATTTATTTCTAAAGCAAGATTCCATCTCCAAATATAAATAACCAATACAATGTGGAGAATTTTCACCTCTCATTCCAAATGTTGTCATAGGGAGATAGACTTCTGGCACCACTCAGCAGGAGTTCTTGGTTTAATGACTCTGTAGATTGTTATAAGGCTAGACCACAGTAGAATAACTATCCATTGTTTTTACAAAACAGATTCCAGTGACATCTTCATACCTTCATCAAGCTCCAAAACATCCCTTTTGGACTCAAATCCCTATGTCCCTCTTTACAGTAATCCCACTTTTAGGTTTAATGTATAGATCTTTATAACTAAGAGAACTATTTCATGGCTCACATTCTAAATCAGGGTGGGCAATAGACATATAATAGACTGCAAAAATGTGTTTTGTTTTGTTTCTGAACCATTCAGATTTTTATTTCTTTTGTTTTCCGGATCTAAAATTTGATTCAGTTTGTTATTCGGACTTCAGATCCTTCCGAATTTTTGTTTCGGAACAAAGTCACCATGCTTTTAATGCAACCCCCAACAACCAAAAAAAATCTGATTGGCCAGAGAACAGTCACATGTCTGAGTTTTGTTTTGAACAAGATTCGGGCAGATACAAATTTTCATAAAACGAGCATTCGGATTCGTTTCGCATTTGGATGCATCCGAATGGCCAAATTTTACTAAATTTGTATGAATATCCGTTCGGAACAAAAAGGGGCCACATGAGAAACTGAGACTGTTGTGGAGGATGCAACAGTCCCAGTTTCTCATATGATTAACACATTGTACTGCACAACATACCTACTGTGCCTTACAGTGCTGCAGGTGTGTTGCATTGCCATTCATTTGAACGGCACCAAAACGTACCTCCTGCAATACTGTGCGTTACATTGCAGTTGTAAAAAGTAGTGCATGCATGCATAAGTCATCTTATTTAGCTCATATTATAGCTTACCCTTTACAATCCCCTTTTTAGCATGTACATACAGTCATGGCCAAAAATATTGGCACCCCAGTATTTCTGTCAGATAATGCACCACTTCGTGCAGACAATTGGTGCAATTACAAATGTTTCGGCATTCTCATGTTTATTTATTTTGTTTGTATTGGTATGACACAAAAAAGTGGAGAAAAAGAAACCAATCTGACACATTCCATGCAAAACTCCAAAAATGGACTGGACAAAATTATTGTCACCGCCAATTAATATTTGAAAGCACAGCCCTTGGGAAAAATATAACTGAAATCAATTGCTTCCCGTAACCATCAATAAGTTTGTTACACCTCTCTAAAGAATTTTTGGACCACTCTTCTTTTGCCAACTGCTCCAGGTCTCTCTTGAATTGGAAGGGTTCCTTTTCCGAACTGTTGTTTTGAGATCTCTCCAAAGGTGCTCTATGGGATTCAGATCTGGACTCATTGCTGGCCAGTCCAGTACTCTCTCTGTCCTATCTGATTGATGTTAGAGGACACACATCTACCCCCAGCCGTTTGTGGCACTTCTCTCTCCTCCACCAGCCTCCTGGGTCTCCTACTATAGCTTCCCTTTTCATTCAGATGGCGACGTATAGTGCGAGCTGGCATGGTTGTACCCTGTGCCTCAAGGTTAGCTTGAATTTGTCTGGAAGTTGATTGAGGGTCTTTATCCACCATTTGAACAATCCTTTGTTGCAATCTTTGATCAATTGTTCTCTTTCGTCCACGTCCAGTGACATAAGCTACAGTGCCATGGGCTGTATACTTCTTGACAATGTTGCACACAGTGGACACAAGAACACTTAGATCTCTGGAGATGGACTTGTAACCTTGAGATTTTCCATGCTTTTCCACAAAAACTTGCAATTATTTCTTGCAATTTGGAGAAGGTGCCAATAATTTTGTTCAGTCCATTTTTGGAGTTTTGTGTCCCGGTTCAAAGACTCAGGTGTGGGGAGTAGTGAGCTGCATATTGCAAATCAAAATCCGGGGTGTTCCACGTGTACACGCGGACTCAGCTGGCCAGGCTGAGCCACGGCTGGTGGAGGAGAGAGAAGTGCCACAAACGGCTGGGGGTAGATGTGTGTCCTCTAACATCAATCAGATAGGACAGAGAGAGTACTGGACTGGCCAGCAATGAGTCCAGATCTGAATCCCATAGAGCACCTTTGGAGAGATCTCAAAACAACAGTTCGGAAAAGGAACCCTTCCAATTCAAGAGAGACCTGGAGCAGTTGGCAAAAGAAGAGTGGTCCAAAAATTCTTTAGAGAGGTGTAACAAACTTATTGATGGTTACGGGAAGCAATTGATTTCAGTTATATTTTTCCCAAGGGCTGTGCTTTCAAATATTAATTGGCGGTGACAATAATTTTGTCCAGTCCATTTTTGGAGTTTTGCATGGAATGTGTCAGATTGGTTTCTTTTTCTCCACTTTTTTGTGTCATACCAATACAAACAAAATAAATAAACATGAGAATGCCGAAACATTTGTAATTGCAACAATTGTCTGAGCGAAGTGGTACATTATCTGACAGAAATGTAGGGGTGCCAATATTTTTGGCCATGACTGTATGTACAGAAAATCATATTGCACACCCACACCCACCTTTTGCTGGTTTTGCATTAGTTCAAAAGCATCTCTACATTGAAAAGACCCATTTATTATGTTGCCCCAAGCAAAAAGTTCCCAGTCCGTCCTGTTGATTTTGTTTACCATACTGGTAATGACCAGGACTATTTTCTGCTACTCTTTGTCTATCCTTTTTCACTTGCTTGTTCTATAATATGGCTTAAGTAGGGCACACACTGTACAAATTTCCGCCGGTTCCTGATGAACCAGACAAATTTCGCACACTGTTGGCACCCTTCTGCTCGACATCCCCCGATCAGCTGATCGCAGGAGCAGGTTGAAAAATTCTTAATCGAATGGAGCTAGCGGCTGATTAGCCAATGGCCGCTGTCAGCATGCAATGCAAACAACGGGGGATTCGTCCATCAATGCTCGTAAGGGTTGATGGAGTAATCTGTTCCATTTTTTTTCATTCAGCCCGCTGCTTGAACAAAAAAAATAGACACGTGTATTCCCAACTTTAGTGTGTCTACAACATACCTTAACTTTTTGCCTGTGGACACCAAACCCAACCTCTCTAACAGTTAACTGGCTACACTGTTATCTTGTCACCAAACCCAATCCCTCTAACAGTTAACTGGCTACACTGTTATCTGTCGATTTTGATACTTTGATAAATTTTCCTGTCAGTTCATCGGCTGTTACAAATGGGACACCAATGAGCCACAACCTGGAAGAATCACTCAACATAGCCTCCTTGTGGCGGTCACTGGTAAAAACTGCCTTGAGGTAACCTGCAGCTACTGATGATTGCACAGAGGGCCCGTCACCTATAAGCAATGGTCATGAGAGTGTTTGTAGTATAACAGGACAAATCATCAGCATTTCCAGCTGTCTGTAAATTAGAGACGGGTTGTCTATGTCCTGTTTTACTTTTCAAAATTGGTTTTCTTTGCCTGGATGAATGTCTTGGTACCAGTGGGCTAAATTTCACAGTTATGTTCATTGGCACAGGCATGACTTTGTTTTGAAATAACTGATACATTCCTTCTCTGACACATTTCCTTTTCTTGATAAATGAATAGCTGAACGTTACGTGTAAGCATTTCTTTGGCAACATGCATGGACTGTCTTTTGAGATGTGTCACAAATGTGCCCATTTTCCACTGCACCATGCTGGGCTGCTACTAAGTAATCTCAATAATGGGTATTTTAAGTTTTATACAAATGTTTCTGCAGTTGTATAGAAAATGGCACTTAGTACTACGATTGCAGGGTCTGCAGAAGGGGTAGGCAAACTCCGGCCCTCCAGCTCTGGTGCAACTACAAATCCCGGTAGGCATTGAAAGACTGACAGCTAGGGACATAATTTCCATAGGCAGATGCATGATAGGATTTAAAGCATCACTACAGCTGGTGGACCGGAGCTTGTCTACCCCTGGTCTACAGTTTCTCTTAGATCCAGAATTCTGGATGGAGCTTAACCTGCAGCACTTTCGGTACCCATTGTATAGTTGTAGGGCCACTACACACTGTATTATCTTTAAGAAATAAGTCAAGGCAACTGGACATGCTGTATTTTTCTTGAAGACGTTTCACTGGTCATCCAACCAGCTTTCTCAATTCAGAATGACTTATACAAAAAATTATCTGGGAACAAATATGATGAATTCAAGAAATATATATCAAAGCGCTAAAGGTATAAGTGGTATGAAACTTGGTGCAACCAGGTAATAAAATGAAATTAGGGTTTAAGCGATCTGGCCTAAAACCCAATACTAAACAATTCGAAAGAAATCTTACATGGGATCATAAAACAAAAGAAAAAATATATTAATACAATATATTAATTAATTAATATATAATACAAATGGGGAGAGGATCCAGCTTCGCTTCTGGGACACAGCTAGCGTTACAAGGGAGAAAACCAAACACTCACCTTGCTGGGTCTTAGAGTGGAAACGACTGGGTCCAAGTTTGAAAGCGGGATTGCAAGCCCAAGTGCCACTAACCAAAAGCCTTCGATTTAACTCCATTTGGTGAGTACCCACCCAAGAGGGGCTGTTGGACCACCGCTAAGAAATATATACCATCAACAATTATTTTTCCTCTGCACACGTTTTCTACGGTTTTTTCTCACTGAACACTGTACTCCGATGTTTTTATAATTTTTTTGTGTGGATCGTTCATATATCGTTATATATTGGATGGTTTTTACACAGTGGTTAAATTCCTTTACTGTTTTAATCACTATCTTGTTTTTCACAGTACAATTGAATTATTAATATATTTTTTCTTTTGTTTTATGATCCCATGTAAGATTTCTTTCGAATTGTTTCGTATTGGGTTTTAGGCCAGATCGCTTAAACCCTAATTTCATTTTATTACCTGGTTGCACCAAGTTTCATACCACTTATACCTTTAGCGCTTTGATATATATTTCTTGACCGCTGAAAGGATTTTCCCATCCTCTTTTAGAGCTGCTTTAGGTCTTAATTAATAATACATATTTTTACTTTAGTCTCTTCTCCAGAAGCGCAGATTATCTATTTCACAAATATGATGAATGTTGCTCCAATCCACATAATCTATTAGTCACAGGTGCATAATTTAGACAATGAGACTGTCACAGGTCGGCTCAGTAGATCGGGAGGTGAGCGAACACATACCGGCGTTCGCTCACCTCTCGATCCTGTCACGGCTCTCTGCCATGACAGGGGAGGGGCTGGATTCCCCCCTCCCCGCTCTGATCTGCCAGCGCTGACTGGCGGAACGGACGGGGGAGGGGGCGGGTACAGCTGGCTCTGCTTCTTACTTACCATAATTTTTCTTTCCTGGCTCCTCCTTATGTCAGTCTATGATGGGTCAACTCCGCCCTCTTGGCTCCCCTTACGACAACCCTTACAAGGGCATAAAACACCCCTTATCTAAGTAGCTAGTTTTCCATACCCAGTGCTCGTGATGGCGAAAGGTGGGACCACCTGGCTGACATGAGGAGGAGCCAGGAAAGGAAAATTACGGTAAGTATGAAAAACAATTTTCCGTATTCCTGGCCCTCTTCATGTCAGCCTACTACGATGGGAA
>NW_017307318.1:344580-345021 GCF_000935625.1 Nanorana parkeri
ACTATCTTGTTTTTCACAGTACAATTGAATTATTAATATATTTTTTCTTTTGTTTTATGATCCCATGTAAGATTTCTTTCGAATTGTTTCGTATTGGGTTTTAGGCCAGATCGCTTAAACCCTAATTTCATTTTATTACCTGGTTGCACCAAGTTTCATACCACTTATACCTTTAGCGCTTTGATATATATTTCTTGACCGCTGAAAGGATTTTCCCATCCTCTTTTAGAGCTGCTTTAGGTCTTAATTAATAATACATATTTTTACTTTAGTCTCTTCTCCAGAAGCGCAGATTATCTATTTCACAAATATGATGAATGTTGCTCCAATCCACATAATCTATTAGTCACAGGTGCATAATTTAGACAATGAGACTGTCACAGGTCGGCTCAGTAGATCGGGAGGTGAGCGAACACATACCGGCGTTCGCTCACCTCTCGA
>NW_017307318.1:345448-376053 GCF_000935625.1 Nanorana parkeri
GGTTATAACAAACACAGACATAACTGCCCGAAAAACAACACTCATTAATTTGGCAAGCGCCGCAGAGAGTATGGAAACTCCTAGCATACTCTCTGGACTAAACCTGACATCTAATTTATAATGCTTGAGGTACATATTATGGGTGCTCTAGCTTGCGACTTTGGAAATCGTGCTCACGGGAACCCTGGCTAGGCATGCCCACCATGCCGCCATCCCTCTTGTAGAATGAGCCTTGATTTCTGATGGAGGGGAAAGACCCGAACCCCAATAGGCTCACTCAATGCATTTGACAATCCAAAGAGAAAGTACTCCTGAGGTGCCACTTGACCTTTTCTTGCGCCTCCTGGCAGGATAAATAGGCCATCATTAGTGCAAAACTCCACCCTTCTTTCCAGATATGCGTTAAGGATGTGGACAAGATACAACTTTTTCCACTCTTGTTCTTCCTATGGAACTTCTATTGCTTCAAATGAGGATAGTTGCAATGAAAGTCAGACGATACCTTCGGTAAAAACTTATGCACCGGCCTTAGCACAATCCTAATCAGTAAGAGCATAAACAACGGATCTTTCATGGAAAGCGCATGCAACACTGACACTCTTCTAACAAAAGTTATGGTGAGCAGAAAAAACGTTCTTAACGCCAGTTGCCAGAGAGAACACGATCGTATCGAATCGAATGGCGGACAAAGTAAGGCTTTTAGCACCTACATCAACTCCCACATTGGGTAAAAGATCTTTCTCAGTGGCTGAATCCTAGCTTCCCCCTTCATGAATTGTATGATTAAGGAGTCTGTAGCCCACCTGATTCTGGTCAGTGCTGCCAAAGCTGATAACTGCACTCACAATGTATTGTAGCTCAGTCCCAAATTAAGGCTTTGCTGCAAAAAGTCTTTAACTCCATTCACCGAAGGACCTAACAGGTGGAAGTCCTCCTGCTTGGCAAAACCGAGAAACTTCTCCCAGATCTTTGAATACACTGAAGGTCTTCGAGCTTTCAGCATGGTGTTGATTACTCCTTCTGACATATGATGCATCTGTAGTCTTTGCCTCTCACTAACTAAGCCATTTCAGTCGTCTTAAATCTGGATGACAGAGTTTCTTCTGCTGCAGAAGGTCGTCCTGCAAAGGTAGAGGAATTGGATCTGTCAACTTCATGTGCCACAGGAGTGCAAACCAGGGCCTCCTCGACCAGAAGGGCAATATCGCTATTGCTGGAACCCCTTCCTGCTGTATCTTCAGTAACACTCTGAGAATCAAACAACATAGAGGGAACACATACACTACTCGTAACTGCCACGGCTGGACTAGTGCATCCCGGAATAGTGCTCCTAGATTGAAGAACCGGGAGAATAAGTTGGGTAGTCTGGTATTTTCTGACATCGCCATGAGATCTGCCCCGTTTTTTCCCCATATACAGTATGAAAAAGCGGAGTCAGATTCAATGACCATTTGTTGTGGTCGCCAAATGTTCAGCTGAGATGATTCGCCTCTTTGTTCTCGATCCTCGACAAATAATAGGCCATCACAATTTCTTCTTGCAATTTTCAACAGGGGCAAACTCCTCCTACCCCCGTTTTGCCACATAGGCCACTGCCGACCTGTTGTCGGTGAGGAAGGCAAGGCCCAAACACTCTTAGAGTTTCCCGGATCGCTGTTAACTCCAACACTGCCCGCCTGCTCACCACCATACATCGGCAGTAGGTGGGACTAGACACTCCTGCTGTCTACGCTACTCTACACAGAAGGCTCCACCTTCTGGCTGCTCTCCTTCCAGCCACAGCAGCTCAGCGCTGACAACTCCTACCGCAGGGCGAGACTGGATTTGACATCTGATGCCATTCGGCCACACAAGGAAGTGGCCATGGATCACAACACCCCGGATCCAGAAAGTAAGCCAGCGTTCCCAGATGTTGGAGTCTAACTCCTTCTGCACTGCGGCTCAGCAGCACTTATAAGTGTATTTGTACTTGCATGTTTCTTTTGGTCCCCCTGCAAAGTCCTACAAATGCTTTTTGGGTGGTGACAGTGAAGTCCACCTAATGCAGCATTAAGTGATAGGGTGGCTACAATGCTGCACTGCTCCTGGTTTTTGATGAGAGTTGGTACTCCATTGTAGGTTTTGCCTGCTTGCACTACAGTAGACTGAAAAATGTTGCAGGGGGTCTGGCTATCAGCATTTTCACTGCTGACTGACCAGCCTGTAGTTTATCAATCAGCACCTGACTTCAACTAGTACTGCTCACTGCTTTTTGGCTTGAGAGCACTGTCTGTTGTCCCACTGTAAGCTGCAGTGTCTGGGAGAGGGAGCATGTGAAGGTTTGGGCTAAGTCAGGGGAGATAATGGAATGTAACTGGCCCCGAAATTGTACCTGAAACAGACCAACACACTATTAGCGTGAAGTGGGCTTTATTTAGGGAAGAACAAAAACTGCAGAGGAAATGTGGCTATGCCAGTATGGCAATAACAAGGCAACCCCAGTAACAATTTCTGAAAAAAACACAGGTATAACTGGATATAAGGGATAACAATATGGCCTACCTATAATTCAGAGGCCCTAACCATACCACTGGCCAGTGGGGGGATCTAACACTCGCATAGGGGCCCACAAGCTTTCATTGTAGCATTCGCCCTCTCTATAGAGAGTAATTATAATGTAAGGAAGGTTACTAAAGTCCCAGACCAACTCTCCACGTGGCAGCAAAGTTTCCAAGCAACCAGTAGCAAGGTCAGTATTAGGTATGCATTGATACCGTTTTTTCGGTATCGAGTACTGATATTATTTTTACGGTACTGGTCAATACCGATACTAGCATCTGTGCGCCCAGATTATCAGGAAGCTGGGTTGCGAGTCCTGGCTGCCTGGGAAGTCGGTGCTCTATCGAAAGAACTGCGAGGCACTGCGAGGCAGCCTAGCTTCCTGACCAATCAGGAAGCTGGGTGGCACGTCATAACCCGCCGCCCGGCTTCCCGATTGGTCAGGAAGCCAGGCTGCCTCGCAACAACTGAAGCTGGCTTCCTAGCCAATCAGTAAGTCAGGGAGGCGGGTCATGACGTGCCGCCGGGCTAAGTATCGGAGCATTTGGGCGAGTACTTTTACTCGCCCGAAAACTTGGTATTGGCGCCAATACCGATACTAGTATCGATATTTGTGCATCCCTAGTCAGTACAAGTACTGCTGGCCAGGAGGCTTCTCACTACTTGTGCCATCCAGTGTCCTAGTGTGAATGGTCCACATGGTGCTCCCATCTCAAGCCA
This sequence comes from Nanorana parkeri, assembly GCF_000935625.1. Lineage (NCBI taxonomy): Eukaryota > Metazoa > Chordata > Amphibia > Anura > Dicroglossidae > Nanorana > Nanorana parkeri. The sequence continues at coordinate 348,707 of NW_017307318.1, forward strand.
GCATCAGCTGGATCCTAAGGCTTCTCCCTTTCTGGAGATTACATCCACAGTCCTGACAGGCCCCCTGAAGTTTTCTCCTCCTCTGTCTGGCAGTCCAATCTTCCGTGCTCTGCAGCCCAGCAAAGTCCTTGTGGCCTCCACAGCTCTGCACTCATCTCACAGCAGCACCACACTGCCCAGTGGCTCAGCTCTCTCCCCCGCACAGCACAACAAACACATAAGCAGTTCTTGAGGTGCTCTTTCTTCCTCTCCAGTGCGGGCTCTCCTCTGTCTGTATTTGGTGAGCAGGGGTTAATCCCAGGCTGCAGTTGTGGCTGATCAGTATTCTGATGTCTTCTTGCTCCTCCCACAATCTCCAACAATATAGCCTTGATGCCTTGCTGCACTGAGGACTTTTTCCATTTAACCTTGGCACTGGCGGGCATTGCTATAGTGTGAGCAGCCGGCCTGGCTACACTTGCATTGTATAACAAGAGCTGAGTTTTCTTTTTTTTATTCAATCCTAAAAAAAAGAAGTGGTCAGATACTGAAACATAATTGCATCACACAATTTACATTTCTTGACAGAGACAGGGACACACCATAACATTAGGTGTGTTTCAAAGGTTAAGCTTAAAGTAGAACTGTGGCCAAACTATTGACATTAAACTATTTACATATTCTTAACAAGCAATAAATTAGCTTTAAAATAAGCCTTTACTGACCTCTGTAGTTACAGCCAGTGTGGAGCAATTGCAACACTCCCAGAATTGTACAATGCTGAAGAATCATAGGGAGGCTGCAGCACTGGAATGGAGCTTATGTAGGAGATGCAGGCTGCCGGGGAGTGAGCATAATAGCTTTTCTAATGTAAGAAGGATATTTTAGAGATTGACTGGGGTCTACTTAAGCCTTAAGGGATTAAAAAATCACAGAGGTTCCCCAGCACACTTAGTGGCTAGCCTGCAACAAAACAAATTACACTATCTAACAATATGCGTTAAAAACAGAGGTTTTAGTTACACAACTTTTGAAAAATATTTGGAGGCCACACTGCCTCGTAAAGACACCTCTGTGTACTGTGGTCCTAACTCTTAACCCTCATTTTTGAGAGCCTTCATATTAGAGCATATTTAAGCCGTTAGATAAATTGAATGCAGGTATGCCTAAAAGGAGTCCACTCCTCCTTAAAGGCACAGGGACGCACTGGAGGCCGAGCAATCCAAAATGCATGCTAGGGCTCGCAGTGCATCCCCACACCAAATACACAGGGATTCTTTTTTACATATGCTTATTCAATTCCACTTAAATATAAAAACTTAGAATTTTGTATGGATGTTTGTAAGAGATTTTGAAATATCGTTTAAAATCTTATTTCATTTTGGATTAAATGGAGTTTCCAGAATGAAAAGTGCATTCACTTTTAGAATTTCGTTCAATCAAGAAAAAATGTCCATCCCGCTTCTTCAAATTTATTCACCCTAGTTTAACCATAGTGGTCAAAACGATCCTAGATTTTACTCCATTAATTATTAGAAGAAAACTGACCATTTTCCAACAAAATTCTAACTGGGTGCAGCGATGGCTCCCACAGGAGTTGATGGAAATTTTTGGGTTCTCCTACCTGCTTTGTGGTTCGTTCGAAGATTCTCCTTTACAACACTCTTCAGCAAGAAGATCCTTTCTCCAGTCCAGCTTCCATCAGGTATCCACTCCAGTAGTAACTTGGGCCCCAGAGTGCCCAGTACATGTCAAATGCTGAGGCCCAGGTTCTGATAGCACATTCTCACACAGGCCTCCTCCCGGAGAGAAGTCTCAGGGGAGAGAGAGTTCTGGAGAGGTGCTCCCAAATATTTATCATCTCCCCAACTATATCTCTGATTCAGCCTCTCAGGGATTGGTTGAGTCAGAAAAATATTCATAACCTGGTGTTACACTGTCCTACACTGTATTGCTGGAGCCCCCTACAAGCAATAGGTGGAACCAATCAACCTACCAGGCTTAGGGAAAACCTGCAAAACACAGAAAAATAGATGCACGTGTAGGCAGTTGCCAGTGACAGGGCAGCCTAGCTGGCTGCAGGATGCAGTGGGTTAACAAGTGTATATAAATACTTTCAGCCGATTTGATATGTTTATGTGTAAATATGTTCAGAACTGTTTAGCCTCTGTAATTGTCTCCAGTACCATTTTGGAGAAGCCTGGTCTCCTGATAGGACAGGAATTCTTGGGAGATTTGGTCGGCCATTTTGGGGTGGTTATCTTATATATGAAAGCCCAGCCACGTTTTTGGCAGAACACGTGTGGATGTAGATAGGGGCAGATACCCCGCTTGTGAGGGAGAGTTAGGACAGTGCAGGGAGAGTGTTCCGGCCTGTGAGGGATAGTTCAGGGTTCCTACGGAGTCCTGTATTGGCAATCCTGGTCGGATGAAGGACTCTCAGTTGCTTATAGCCAAACCGGTGTCCCCGCTGTGAGTGGGGGAAGAGTGGACCAGACTCCTATCTCCTATCACATTTGATTTTGGAATGAATGGAGTTTTCTGAAGGATATCCAAATTTACTGTTCGAATTTTGTTCATTTGAGAAAAAGTTTCCATCCTGCCCCTTTTATTTTTTCCTCACTACAGTCAAAAATTATTAATCGATTTGATCCCGTTACCTATTAGAAAATATAACAAACATTCCCAAAACATTTTTTAAAAACTAAATTCTACTGGTGTATGGTCAGCTTTATGCCATAGCCTAAAATCATGCAGGAGTGCAAAAAAATGTTCCTGCTCATTAGAAGACGTTTCTAATTCTGTCAGACCAAAATAGTTCAGAGTAGAAATCACAGGATCATTCTTGGGGTGATAGCGCTTTAGTTGTAAAAATAAGCGCAGGAACTGTGTAAATCTTATGCAGGATGCAGTGGGTTAACAAGTGTATATAAATACTTTCAGCCGATTTGATATGTTTATGTGTAAATATGTTCAGAACTGTTTAGCCTCTGTAATTGTCTCCAGTACCATTTTGGAGAAGCCTGGTCTCCTGATAGGACAGGAATTCTTGGGAGATTTGGTCGGCCATTTTGGGGTGGTTATCTTATATATGAAAGCCCAGCCACGTTTTTGGCAGAACACGTGTGGATGTAGATAGGGGCAGATACCCCGCTTGTGAGGGAGAGTTAGGACAGTGCAGGGAGAGTGTTCCGGCCTGTGAGGGATAGTTCAGGGTTCCTACGGAGTCCTGTATTGGCAATCCTGGTCGGATGAAGGACTCTCAGTTGCTTATAGCCAAACCGGTGTCCCCGCTGTGAGTGGGGGAAGAGTGGACCAGACTCCTATCTCCTATCACATTTGATTTTGGAATGAATGGAGTTTTCTGAAGGATATCCAAATTTACTGTTCGAATTTTGTTCATTTGAGAAAAAGTTTCCATCCTGCCCCTTTTATTTTTTCCTCACTACAGTCAAAAATTATTAATCGATTTGATCCCGTTACCTATTAGAAAATATAACAAACATTCCCAAAACATTTTTTAAAAACTAAATTCTACTGGTGTATGGTCAGCTTTATGCCATAGCCTAAAATCATGCAGGAGTGCAAAAAAATGTTCCTGCTCATTAGAAGACGTTTCTAATTCTGTCAGACCAAAATAGTTCAGAGTAGAAATCACAGGATCATTCTTGGGGTGATAGCGCTTTAGTTGTAAAAATAAGCGCAGGAACTGTGTAAATCTTATACATACAGATTTATGAACAATTAAAGCTGCATATTCTTTTTTATGGATTAATAATTAAAGGGGGTTCTAAACCCTCCCGTTTTTTTGCCTATATCTACTGCTATCAAGCAGTAGATATAGGAAACACTTTTTAAAAAACGCTTTAACAGCGGTTTAAACTTACCTTAGTATCGCTGCTCGCTCCCGCCCGAGAAAACAAAACTGTTCGGGCGGGCGCATGCGCAGTCCGGATTCTCGGCCGGGAGACGAGCAGAGATGCAAGGTATGTCTATGGACGCGTGCATCCCCATGCAGACACCGTGGGATCAGAAGGGCCAGCAAGCAGAGAGGAGTCAGCGCTGGATCGGAGAGCCGCCGCACCGCTAGAGGGACAGATAAAAACATCAGGAAAGAAGAAGAAGATCGGATTAAGAGACATCATTTAAGGTAAGTGCTGACATTAACATTGGGGCGAGGGAAAAAAAATTATCCTTTAATGTCACTTTAAGAGGTGTTAGTCTCATTCAGCTAACCTTATACTGTTATCCAGGCAGCTTCTTTAGCTCAAATAAGTGTCAAATTCATATTCCATCATTTATAGCCACAATGTCACCTCAGTCACCTTAATTCAATCGCCATGAAATGGGTCAAGGCAGATGTGGATTGCCCAAGGATAACATGGGAGGTGTAAAAGTTTGTGAAACCCCTATGTTCAAATTACATAATTCAACCCAATGGTGTCTTGAAGTCATGGGCAAGTGGTATTTGTTTGAGTTTCATGGCTGAAAATTGTTGTCAAATTACCATGGTGCAGATGTTAACCACTTGCTGTGGGTGGCAGTACATATACGGCTGCAGCCATGTTCCGGCGTCTGTACAGGTGACGGATACTTTATACGGTGCGGGCTGTGTTGTGTTCCCCCCCCCCTTTGCGGGCTCAGGACCGGCACAGCAGAAGCTGCTGATCTCTCCTTCGATCACTGGACCCGGAAGTGATGTATATTACATCACTTCCGGTGTCGCCTTTTACATTCTCTGGCTCTTAGAGCCAGGAGAAGAAGCTGGTGAAGCAGATTTCTGCTTCATCAGCTTCTTTGGGGACCCTTGATGTCTCCATAAAGAGGACCTTTCACACCCTATTTGCTATTACATAGGGGGCTTGTTAGCCCCCTATGTGATAGCAATAAAGTTATTGTAAAAATAATTTTAAAAAGTGTTTAACTGTAGTTTTTTGCTGCTTCCCGGGTGAACGCAATTTTAAGGCTTGACATGTTTGGTATCTATTTACCTCACGTGACCCCATCTTTTATATTTTACCAAAAAATTGGGTATTATATTCTGTTTCTGTCCATTAAATTTCATTTTAGTGTAATTCATCCTAAAAATACTGGTTTGATAAACATTTGCGTAAATACTGTGCAATTTAAAAAATTGCAACTAGCATTTTTTTTATTCTACAGGGTCCCTGCTTTCAGAACATATATCATTGTTTGGGGGTTTAAAGCTGTTTTCTAGCCAAAAATTCAGATTTTATCATGTGTGTGCAAATAGTAAGAAATTGCTTCGGACAGCAAGTGGTTAAAATAGCATTCTATGTGGTTTACAGATGGTTTCAAAGGCTTCATTCCTGTTTAGAGATAGTTCTTCCAGTTTGAGGTAGATGACTTCTTTCATACCTTTTCCAAACCTATGAAACTCATGTGAGCTGAAAACGTTGCTTGGATAAGCAGCAAAGCATCTTCAACAGCTATTCCACAACCTGGATAAATGAGAAACTTCACAGGCAGATAATTAGGAGCAGAAGTCAAAAGTTCACTTTAAAACACCCCACATTTTGGAAGTCATTGGGGAATTCGAGAAGGAATGGTACCTGCAGTTATTTGAGGGTGATAGGTTCTCAGTAATTCTGCTTTTGTCCCATTTGTTTTTGCATGGAAATAATTGCTTTAAGCCTGATTCCTTTACAGTTCACAAAGAAGTATATGGAAGCTGTTCAAACACCCATTCTGTTGGATTGTCATCCAATATTCAGGGCTATATTTACCTTGGCACATGTGGTCCAGTGCCTAGGTCACCTGTGGACCAGTGCCTAGGTCGCATAATTGAACCATAATTAATGTAAAGAAAAAAAGAGGTCCAAGATACATACATTTGTAAATATACAATGAGTGGCCAGATTATTATGACCACCCCATCAGTACTTCGTTGGGCCACGAGATGACTCCATGAGATGACTTCGTTGGGCCGCGTCGTGACTCCACGAGATGTTGAAAGGTGATGCGAGGAATCTGGCACTGCACTGTTGCCCTTCTGTTGTCTTGTACCAGTCTTGCCACTCTCTCAGTTCTGGCCTAACATTGACTAGTCGCTGACGGCCACAATTCGCACGTTCAGACCCAGATTTTCGGCTGACAGTCCAGTCTTTAAACACTTTAACAACAGCTGCTCTTGAACATTTAACAAACTCTGCTGTTTTGCTGATACTCGCTCCATGGCTCCACGCCAACAATCATCCCACGTTCAAAGGCTGTTAAATTGCGTTGTTTACCCATATCTTCAGAAAAAAAATCACTTCTACTGTCGTAGTAAACAACCTGCTTCCCTATTTATAATGGTCTGGCCCTCTAGCAACTTCAGCGCAAAATTATAGCTAATTATAGCTAATTTGACTACAAACCTCAAGTGGTCATAATAAACTGGCCACTCAGTGTATGTGTTATGAAACTCTGCTCTCATTAGACTAACATAGTTTCTTGTGCACTTTGATCCGTCAATATTTTGTTCTTGTTTTTAATAAAAAGCTATAAGAATGAGGCAGTCCGCTAGTGTTTATTTCTGTTGGATTCTGTCATTCACTGCACGTTTTTTATTTCATAAGATGAATTCTTGATCTTGGAAAAGGAAGGAACAGCAGGAACAAAAGCAGACCACACAAACCCCCCTCCTTTTACTCCTTTGCATGCCCCAGGCTGGATGTTTACACTAGGCTTAGAAACCAGCCAGCCATGGAAGTCTATAGGGCAAATCGCTTTTTTAACAAGGAAAAGCCCGGGAATCTTGGAGACAAATTACTTCCTGCAGGGAGGAAAGGATCCTCTTTCCGAAATTGAAATGTGCAGAGACGAACACTTCTGTAGGAAGCCTGATAGCAATTAAATCCTACACACACACACACACACACACACACACACACACACATATATATACCCATTTATATATATATATATATATATGAAACCAATGAACATAATTAACTACAGGGATTATCTGAAAAACATTTCTGAGTTGCTTCAAGCAAACAAATAGGCACTATTCACACCTGCGAATGGGGATAATCGCAGGAGTCTCACAAATTCCGTGAGACTGATGTAATCTGCTGCGGGTGAGGAGACGCTGTACAATACAATGACAGCTGCCACTGCCTGCAGCTGTTCGCAGGTTGTTCGTAAGTAATCACACATGCTGCGGTTACCTGCAGATGATCGCACATGGACACAAACAAGCTATACGATTACTTGCAATCAATCTGCGAACAACTACATGCGGTGGCAGCTGTCATTGTATTGTATAGTCTCCCCTGTCTGCAGCAGATCGCATAAGTCTAATGGACAAATTTGCGAAAGTATGTTAGCTGCAGTGCGGTGCGTTTTCATTGTGTTTTTAACGCCATTGTGCGTTTCCAGACCATATGTGGACAGGACAAAATGTGACATGCAGCATTTTCTCTGTCTGGACCGGAATGGACTGCGCACGTGAGAACTGTAGCCCATAAAACACATAGGGATACATTGGGATGCATTTTGGGTGCAGGTGCACATGGATCTGGTCCAGACTGAATCCGGACGTCGTGTGCACAAGCCCTCAGTGTGCCTTTGCTATTATATAGGGGGATTGTTATCCCCCTATGTGATAGCAATAACATTAAGTGTAAAAAAAGTAAAACAATTAATAAAAGTCACATATAAAAAAAGTAAAAAAAAAAAAATTTTAAGTCCCCCACCCCCACGTTTACGCACATATAAACGTAAACGTAAATGTTTTATATTTTAATATAGAGGAAACGTTTTGTTTTTTTTTGTAATTTTTGCTTACTATAGTAAAAAATAGTGGTGATTAAATACCACCAAAAGAAAGCTCTATCTGTCCCCAAAAAAATGTATAAAATTAATTTCAGTACAGTGTTCCATGACAGAGTAAATGTCAGTCAAAGTACCGCAGCGCTGAATACTGAAAAATGGCTTGGACAGGAAGGGGGTTTAACACCACGGACTTCAAGTGGTTAAAAGATGCCCTTTAGTAAACCTGTGCCAGTTGTGTCCTGTTATTATGTTTGTTAAAACTTTGGCTAGAATGCACCACTGTAGACACCATACAATCATACAGAGTTACTTTTCAGTTGTAAAGGCCATTAAAGCCCATTTCTAGGATTATCCTCTGGACTACCAATTGTCCATCTCCTGTGCCCCCTGCCTTGTGTGTTTTTTTATACATACCTTTTCCAGATGCCTTTATGTGATGTGCAGGGTCCTCTTCCTTTATGGATATTCTTCTGTCGGTGGGTGGTCCTCGATGATGCAGAAAGTGGTGTTGGCTTGATGACATTAATACTAATCTCTATGTCATTGTTTGTGAATTCAGGATGGTGTAGTGATGCCCTGCACTCACCAGATTAGTCTTCCGCGTTGAATAACACCCAGAAAGAGTGAGGACATCTAGTGGTGGAAAGCTATTTTTTTTTCTTTTTTCTTTATTTTTGCCATTGGTACATGTCACTGATAGCAGTGCCCATCTTTTAATGCCTTTTGTTTGACAATAGTAGACATGTAAATGTAATTTATTTCCGAATGGATATTCATATGGATTTTGTTAAATTCAAACATTCGGATGCATCCGAATTTCCAAATTTAAATGTGTCTGAATGCAAACTAATCCGAATTTTTCGTTTAACAAACATTCGGATCCATACGAATTTTGTTCAGAACGAAACTGAATCGGACATGTGACTGTTCTCTGGCCAGATGTTTTTTGTCTGTTGTGGGTTGCATTACAGGCATGGTCATGTGACTTCCTGTTGTGGACCATTCCAAAACACAAATTCGGACAGACACGAAACCTGAATAACAAACCAAATCAACTTTTGGCACGCGACAAACTACCGACAGAAAATTAGCATTTTGAGAGGTGGCGGCAGAATGTACACAGATAGGCCAAGCTAGCGGTGACACCTGTCAAATCGCTATTGAAGGGTCCCAGCCGAATTACAACAAATGGGCGGAGCCAGCAGTGACGTCACGGCTGACTCTGCCCATTTGTTGTCATGCGATGACCAAATGACCTCATGAAAGGACCTCAAATAACCTATAAACAGTGGCCTTTCATTGCATAAAATTAAAGGACTAGTCAAAAACTTTTGTTGTGTTTTTTGTTCAATTAAAGTATTCTTTCTAAAAGTCTGCTATGTTTATGTATTATTTGGCTAACCCCTTAGTGAATGAGTAGGAGTACCCCTGGAATGCTTCCCAATGCTGCAGGCAAGTGGCCTTGAATGGTGCAGGGGGGAGGGGGCGCTCGCTCACTGTATTGGTGGTGAGGTTCCCTCTTAAAATTCCTACCAAACCTAAAGGGCCTGGTATGACTTTTAAGGGAACCTCACACACTTTTTTTTTTTTTAATTTTTAACTAGGGTTCCCTCCTACCTAAAGGGTCTGGTATTGTTTGGAAGGGGGACCCCACGCTGTTTTGTTTTTTTTCTTTGTTTATATTTTTTTTTATTCTGCTCACTACCTCTGAGGTAGTGAACAGAGTTATAGGTGAATAGGGGAGAACAGCAGCGATTCACCTGCCGAGCGCTCACCTCAGCCGAAACAGATGTCGGATCAGCTGAGACGAAGGTGTTCTTCATTTCGGTTCAGCCGAAGACGCTGAGGCTGTTCGGCTGAACCAAAGGGAGCTGAAGTCAGCTGGTGTATGGCTATGAACAGCCGTACACGGCTGAAGTGAATAGCCAAACAGGGTTCACCTCCAGTCACTTTAGCTCAGTTATTCACTCGGCAGCCGTCGGCAGCTTAGTAAATAACCCCCTAAATGAGAGATCCCTGCCGACTTCTGGGGATCCTGGGTGATGTCACTGACCCCAATATAAATATAATGCCAATCACATCATGTAGCAATGTAGATTCACATAAATTCTGACACTATGACGATCGACAATGTTCACCTGTCACTTCTTCCATCACAAATGACAGATCCGTATGTCAACAAACCAACCAGGGATGCTGAGTGACATCATTGATCAAATATAATCATGACCATATTTGGTCAATGACGTTACTCAGGAGCCTGGTCAGTTTCACGGTAACAAACATCGGTTTATTAAAAAAATAATAATAAGCAATGGATTATTTAAAAAAAAAAAACTAATGACAGGCTCCCAGCTGCCAAAAGACTGGAGAAAAAACAATAAAACCTCTGGCATGTTTATGTAAGTTAGACAGGTCCTCTTTACAGACAGACCCAGCATTTAGGCCTGGGAGTACTTATCTGTTTAATGGAGCCTATGGTCAGGTCTTGCAGGGAACCTGGAAGCAGGCGCAAGAGGAATTTGTTCTGGACACACATATGAGAAGGCTCATATATTAAAGATAATGAGGCTTTTTGTTCATTGTTATATTACTTCTGTGAAGTCTTCTTCGGGCTGGGCTGTTATCCCATTTAGGTGGTGCATAGTAAAATGCTGTCACCAGTACATGGTGTGCCCCTTGCCTGACATCTCCTCTTGTACTTTACTGAGGTTTTTAAACTGTTCTACAAAAATTAAATCAAAGGTGGAGTCATACTTTATCATCTTTTGACTGCTGTAGATATTGTTCCTCCATTCTTAGAGCATGTTGTGCATGCTGGCAAATCAAGGGTTAATGCAGTGGGTGGTGAATGATGAAAATAGAGTTTAGTCTTGATCATTCACAGTTGTCGCTGACCACTCCCCCCCTCTACAATAGCTACTTTGTCCTGAACAAGCGTAATATTTATTTTGGGGTGGGAGCTACTTCGGCTCGTACTGCCTCATTCATTGCAAGTCTCCAGGCTTCATTTCTACGTATTACCCAGAATGCGTTCTAACAGTCATCTTGGAGACAGAGGGTCTGATCCCCACTGAGCACCAGACCCCCAAGTGCAGCCTCACATGGCCTTTTCAGAAACAATGTCACCAGGTTATGTAACACAGAAGATCAGAAGTCTCACACAAGACAGAATATATCTTGCAACATAACAGCTTGAACCAATTTATTCTTAAAGGGTTTGTTTGCATGGCAGTCACTAACAGCAACCCGTCAGCAGTTCCAGAGGTTAAACCACAGTTCTTAGACAAACTAGACAAAAACCTGCTAAGTGTTCCTTAGGAATGCCCCTATCACCATTCTCATTTTTCCAGAGATACTCCACATGGGAGACACCACATTTCTTTTCGCCACCACTGCGCCCAAACAGCCTCTAAGCAAATCTGTATAATATTGCCAAGAGGTCTAGCAGTGCCCTGTGAATACATTCAAGTGGAAGTAGGCACACTTTTGTTCCCCTCGTCTCCATTTCTCTTTTTCAAATGGCTTTGATTGTTAAAGTGACACTAAACTCAGGAGTTAAATCTTAAAAATGCATTCAAGCAGTGGCGTAACCAGAGTTATGGGCGCCCGGGGCAGAACATTTCCCCCCCCCCATATTATATAAACATCCACTAGAACTGTACCCCACACTGCATTCAAGTACCCTAATTATTAACATAAATTTAGTTTATTTGTGTATCACTCACTGATAGTTGATCCTCAAATCATCTCTGAATTGGTGCTGACTAGGGATGAGCTTGATGTTCGAGTCGAGCATGAGTTTGACTCGAACATTGGCAGTGCCTTGTGAGCCCTGATTGGCTAAAGTCTTGCACCTGTTTTATTTTTTCGACTCGACTCGTCGTGGTCAATGCTGGACGTCGTGATTGACCCTGGATTACGTCAGTGGATCCATTTATTTTTTTTTACAATAAAATACTTTTTATTTTTTTCAATTGAAGAATTTTTTCAAAAGTGTGGTCTTTCAATTTACAATTTATTTTTACCCTTTTGTAAATGGGTAGGGGTACCGTTATTAAAGGAGAACTATGGGGTCAGGGCTTTTCCCCATAGTTCTCCTTAGGGTAACGGGAGGATGCAAACTAGCGTCCTCCCGTCACCCTAAGCTCAGTATACCGCGAGCTACAGCTCGCGGTATATTGAGACGCCGCAGCCGGAGCGGATCCCGACTTAGATGACGGGATCCGCCCAGCTGCGTGAGTGACAGCTGGCTCTGCCTATCTACTGTAGAGGCAGAGCCAGCTGTACCCGCCCCCTCCCCCGTCCGTTCCGCCAGTCAGCGCTGGTGGATCGGAGCAGGGAGGGGGGAATCCAGCCTCTCCCCTGTCACGGCAGAGAGCCGTGACAGGATCGAGAAGTGATCGAACACCGGTATGTGTTCGCTCACTTCCCGATCTACTGAGCCGACCTGTGACAGTCTCATTGTCACAGGTCGGCTAGAACTATGAGGTGAGTGAAAAGCACTCACCTCATAGTTCTCCTTTAAAGGGGTACCCTGATGTAAATAAGACCACTGCCCGCACCCCCACAACCAACACCCCAGAGCTTGTGGGGAAGAGGCCCTTGTCCCCATCGGCACGGGGACAAGGTGCTTTTCCAGGGGTGACCCAGTGCCGAGGATCTACAGCTGAGTGATACCAATTGAGCTACATCTTTGTGAATAGTTAAGGTCCTTGAATGTATTTTTAAGATTTAACTCCTGAATTTAGTGTCAATTTAAGCTAGGTAGGCACTGTTTGATTTTTTTCAACCAGCTTTCAGGCTGGGTGGAAAAACTACAACAGATTCCTCCATCCACACTAAACATTTCTGCTGCGGCTATTGTATTTTGACCATATATACCTGAATGGTGCCTGGTACAAGTAGCCAGGTAGAAAATTGTCAGCCCAACAGCAGGTACTGCTGTTGGGCTGAAAACTTTCCACCTGGCTCCTTCAATTTTTCAGTCCAAAGATCACGGGCAGGAGTCGGCAGAAATTTGCTCAGCATAAAGCCAACTTTAGGGTCCATTCACATTCATGCATTTTAACTCACTCTTTTAATGATCGATAACGCAAGTACAGAGGTTTGTAATTTTTTTTAATGGTGCTAGGTCACATATATGTGATGTGTTGATATGACTTTGCTAGGAAAAGTTAAAGTTGAACTCCAGAAAGGATCTTTTATGGATACTTACATTGGTCCAGCTTGTTTCGATGTAAGTATCCATATTTGATATCTGGAGGGCCACCGGGGATTCTGAAAATTAATGTAGTAGTCTGTGCTACATAGTTGGTCTCCTCTGACTGGTGCTCCACCAGCTTCCACTCCTCACACTAAGCACAGGGAGTTGCTCACTTGGCTCCGCCACCATTCAGGAGCCAAGTCATTCACCATTCCTCCTGACAAACCTGCACCCAATTTGAAATCTTCTGCTCCCATGTGCTCCAAGATGGAGACTCTCATAGTTTAGAGTTAGGGCCGCACTATAAGAGGTGCCTTGGCGCGGCTGTGCGGCTTTCACATTTTCTGCAGAAGACGTGTATCCAAACCTCTGTTATTGACCTTAGTGGTGAGACAAGTTGTTTTACATGCTGGTTTGTGAGTGTGCCATGATACCTTTCTACTGTTCCACTCTTCAAAGCCCATTTCGTGTGCACCTTACTGTATAACTGGTGACAAATTGTTGAGTGCGTTTGTCATTTGTTTTGCTTGACCGATTTGGTGCAGTGACGCATGGGGGTTCTCAGCTGCCATTGGGATGTGCGGGATCCCTTGTGTGTTTCTGTGCCTTTAAGGAGGCTGGGCTTCCTCCTGACAAGTTGTTTTACATGCTGGGTTGTGAGTGTGCCATGATACCTTTCTACTGTTCCACCATTCAGAGAATGCCTCATATTTTTTCAGCAAATACAAGGCGTTCTATGATTGGACAAGGTGGGGAGGAGAAGTGGATGATGTCGCAAACTCCACCGGGTATCATTTTTTTCTTTGATCTATGATGCTTGGTAAGCAAAGGATAAATACTGCTTTTTGAAAATTTAAACTAACTGTACTTTTTATGGAAACAATGTAGTAAACATTATATCCCAATCTGGTTGTATACAATCATTCTTTAATTCTATAAATGAAGGAAGGAAGGTAAGTGTAGTCTGCAAAATTTCTGCAATTATTTGTCTGTGTGCCTTTCCTTAAATACTCCTGAACTCTTTGTTCAGTTCGGGGATGTGGTATCTGTTTATAGCGGTGCCGGTAGTGCGAATCCAGGGTGGTTGTGTGAGTGCTGGCGTTGCAGGTCCGGGAGGGGAGGGTTGGGGGTAGTGTAGGTCAGGGGCGTGGTGAGGGGCGTGCATGGCACCTCTGTCTGGTGTCCCACCCAGCTCATTAACATCACTAGTTACCTGAAACTGGGAGGGACACAAGCCAGAGTGTCCCGCTCAGCTCCTGGCAACCTGTGACTTCAGTGAGCTGGCCGCGATCCTGGATAGGGTGTCACAGGTTGCTAAAAGCTCTTAGCAACCTAGGATGCTTTGGCCCAACAGGATGTGACCCAATGAGATGCTGCCCGAGGTACTCACCTCAGGTTGCTTCATTTTAGGAATGGCCCTGACTACCCTCCTCTAGTATCTAACAACCACATTCACTCTTTCTATTTCTATCCTTGAGAAATTTTTTCAATCCTGCTCCTTCAATTTTTTTTTCTCTACAGTGGAAAATGATTGTCGATTCAACCCCATTAACTATTGGGGAAATTAAGGAATGTTCCCAAAAATGATTCTTTCAAACAAAAGTCTTTTGGTGTATAGGCAGCTTTATTTATGCTTTCTGTCATATTTTTAATTCAATAACCACAACTGCAGATAAAATAAGGATTGTTCTAATTTCACCATTAAAAGTAAACAGTCCTTTCCATTAATTAATTAACTTTAAGAGTGAAGATACTGGACCATGGGATCCTCCTATGCTCCTAACTGGCAGAGCCACAGGGGTTTCTTCCATGGGTCATGGAAGAAAATAAGTGTATTATGCCCAATTCTCACCATAGCATTGCTCTGCCTGCTGAGAGGTATTATAATGACTATCATAAGCAATGAAGTTTAAAGCTCACTCTCATTCACATAACCCCTGCACTCTAAATATGGTAGTACTAGTTAGACCCTAATATTTGAAAAACAATTTAAAATATCTAAAGTTACATGTAAATACATCAACCATAAATTCTTGAAATTACAGCCCAAAATTAAAAAGATGCAATGTACACTGACTACTTATATAATGTAGGACTCAAAATCGTAAAGAAAAAGATTTGATATCACTATTTTGCCCTAAGGACTGAGACATATTGTGGACCTGCAACTCACTATGTTGTCATTCTTGAAATCCTAAAGCACCAGCATAAGGATTCTTATTATCAAAAAAAAGTCCAGTGAGGTTTGAAAGCTACAGTCATGGCTTTACATGACAAAAAAGATCCTTATCCATGTGTGAAGATTAGTGATTTGAGCCTATTGCCTCAACTCGTGACATTTATCTGAAAGTCTGTAGACTGCCTGAACATTCTCTCTAGTCAATATATTAAATAATAATCATTAAATCTCTATACAAAATGTCACTCAATGTTGCAGACGATTATTGCCTTATAAACTTTACAAATAAAAAAAATCTACCTTGATTAGTCAGTTCAAATGGAGTCTTTCAAAAGCATGAGAAAATATGCATTAAAGCTGAACTCCAATTATATATATATATCTATGTATACTTACATTGGTCCAGCTTGGCCCATTGTAAATCAAGTAAAGGTCACTGACCATTGTACAATCAGAGAACCCCTAGTATTTATTGATTTAAAAAAATTCAAAGGCATTCACTGAATAGCCACTGCCCTGAGTGAGCTACCCACCGCTTTTTCAACAGTAGAGGGGAAGTCGCTCAGCACAGCGGCAGTACAGGACTCAAAAGATCACTGCAAAGCACTATAGTAGCTCTGGGCCCTATAGTATTTTACAGGAACCCCGTGGGCCTTCCAGGCAGTGACATATGCAGGGTATGGCACATGCCCTACCACAGGGGTAGCCAAACTCCGGCCCTCCAGCTGTGGGGGAACTACAAATCCCATGAGGCATTGCAAGATTTTCTGCCAAAGACATGATTCCAGGAGAGAGATGCATCATGGGATTTGTAGTTTCACCAGATCTGGAGGGCCGGAGTTTGGCTCTACCACTTGAAAGGGGGGAGGGCTGCTCTGCTGGTTAGCGAAAGTTCAACGGCCCGCGGAGACAGCTTACATTTTTTCACTCCCCACACCTCTCCCATACACATGTGCCCGCCATCTCTTAGCAACCAGGGATGCTCTGGCTGGCATCCCACCCAGCTTCTGGCAATCAGTGACATAATTGGTTGCTAGAAGCTAGGAGGGATGCAAGCCAGATCATCCAAGGTTGCTAAGAGCCAGGTGGGGAGATGTGTATAGCCTTTACACATTTTGCCACCCAGCTGTTAGAAACCTGGGACTCTCTGGATGGTGCACCACCCAGCCCCTGGCAACCAGTGACATCACTGGTTGCCAGAACCTGGGCGAGACATCAGAGACACAATTTGTTGTAGATACTCCTCTGTTTCCAGGTATAAAATATGTATACTTGCATGCCAAGCACTTACTGTATGTGCCAAGCTAAACCAATGTAAGTATACTTTTATACCTGGAGTTCAGCTTTAACACGAAAGTTTGAAAGACCCATATGTCACGTCTGATCTTTAAGCTGGCAATACACTGATCAAATTCTAGCTGCTTCTTGGTGAATTAGGCAAAATTTGATCCATGAATGGCCCTAACGGCACCACCGACATCTGAAAATTGCAGCCAATCAGTTGCAATCACTGTTTGGGTATTTTGACAACAAAATTGTCAGAATACAATAGCTGGCACAGGAGGTTCCTCCATCCACGCTGTTTAGTGAAAATCTTAAGATGTTTTGACTATCTTTAGCCTACAAAGTTTCCCCCCATAAACAAGAACAAGTTCTCTATAATCTAATGTGCAAAGGCTTTTTTACGGGGGGGGGGGGGGGGCGACACAGTATAATACTGCATAACAAAATAAACAAAAAGTCTTTATTGTAAAAACTCACTAATGCCACTTTATAATAAAAACATTGTAACAGTTGAATCACGGTTTCAAGAATGGGGCACGGTATCTAAAACATGATGTAATTATCCGCAGTGTGACTCAATTTGGCACTCACTGAAAATGTATTTACACTTTTGCAGCCAAATTTGAGAAACCCCCGCTATTTGTTTGTTATATGTTCCCATTCACATAGCATATCTAAAAAAATTATTTTTTGATGAAATATTTCTTACCTTTCTAGCTGTTTGTTTTAAGAAGAATGATACGTAGGACACTACAGGCAGCTTATAGTGGTTAGAACAGATATGCGTGAGCAGATAAGGGCTCAGACTGAAAGACAGTTTTTTAAAAAGTGCATTAAATGCCTTGAGATCTTTAACTTTTTGTTAGGACAGACAGTTCTACTTTACAAGTGATAATGAAATCTGCCAGCACCGTACAAACAGGGTAATTTGAACCTAAACTCCCCCCCAACCGTCCCCGACATTGAGAACTAAGCAGGATTTTTCAGTCCTGGAATTTCCAAAAAGAGCTTTTGAATAAGGTAAGCAGACATTTAAATGTTGTTGTTTTTTTTAAATTCATACTATGTGAATGAGAACAAGTAACAAATATAAAGTTGTTGTTATCCCAATGTGGCTGCAAAAGTGGAAATACCCTTTAAGCGTTTTGCCTTCTCTGCCATTAAGAGGATCATTAGCTTTTTAAAAGGGAACCAATCAACTCCTTACAAATGCTAAAAGGTAACTGTACTTTTAGCACAGCTATACATTAATACAGCAACTCCCCAAAGTTGCCTTGACTCTCCGTGCTCCATCCATTGGGAACTGAACAGCCACTGAAAGTCTTAGTCTTTTCCTAACAGTAAGATTCTCTTCCCATGGAAAGGCTCCTACCTGTTAGCATGAATCAGTGACATTCCATGCTGGGTGAGGCATTCCCCAGCCCCGCCTCATCACACCCCGCCCCAATTCTGCCAAAGCACCACCCCCAACTCAATAACCAAGCTATCTGTGGAGGAGGGAGGGAGTCACTGGTAAGGCATCGAGATCGATGCCCTCAGTGGTGTTTTTTTCTTGATTTGGACAGCTTGGACCAATGGTGCGTTGCTATTGGTCCAAACCACAGAGCTCACACCTCTAACACAGAGTAGAGGCTGTTACAGCTCTTGCCTCACTAAGTTAGGTTACACAAGCAGCGGGGAAGCCCGCTTGCTGTGTAACCTAACTTAGCTGTCAAAAGCCGGATGCAGCGTCGCCTGTAATTAACAGGCAGCGCTCTATCTATGACAGCGGGGAGGCTTACTCTGCTGTGTAACCTGTTGCAAGCCGGTCTAAATTGAGAAAAATCTGCCAGATTCAGGCTTTAAGCTGACAGATTTTTCCTCCATAATACTAGGTGAGGCTCATCCTCACCTCCCTCCCCTGACCGCACGTCTCTGGCATGAATCCTACCAAGTTTCCAAGTTTAAAAAAAAAGCAACCCAAAAATTACACTTCCTGCTGACCCAGGATGGAGAAGAATGGGAGCAATTTGTAAAAAAAAATGCAGGTGGCCCATTAAATGAAGACAACTGACCCTGCAGGACATTACCAACCAATAAATATTTATTGATATAGAAAGGTTTAAAAGGACAAATGTGGTGAGTGCTAGATCTGGGATTCCTGCTGTGAAGCCCCATGGCATGACCCCTGCTACAAGATGGCTATGAAACTGGTCAGAAGAGCGTCTTATGAAAATATACTCATGTCAATGATAAAAGCAATCCACTCCCTGAGGCACTGGCCCACAATCACCCAAACAGTCCCTGAACCCTAAAATGACCCCCTTCTTCATCTGTAAAACATGGCACATAGCATCCACTGTAGTAGCCTGCTTACCTTGCTGGCTTCCCTCCTCCTCTTTGTACGATGAGGACTCCCAGTGCACTCTCCTCCTTCTCGTGGCTGAAGTACACAGGTTGCTGCTTGTACTTTCCATTTTCTTTTTTTGCTGGAGGACCAGCCACTGTGCTTTCTCGACAGCATGGCCCTAAAATGAGGAAAACTATGAGGTGGAGAGGGACTCAAGTATACTGCTGAATTCTGACTTCACTTTGGTCTCTCTGGGGCCAGAGAGGGAGGTGAAGTATTCACAAGGGCTCTCAGCCATTTCTTCCCCTCTGTCCCATTTTTTTGCTGCCCTTGGCTAAGTAAGTGGGCCATATGTTCCTACTTGTGGTGCCACTAGATGGAGGATTCCAGAAAGAAGTCACTGATACAGGAAATTAACTACTCATTTCTCAGCCCTTTGTAACTTATCCCGCAACGTCCTGTTCCTAACACTAGCTGACTGGCAATTTTCTATGAGAACTCTCTCCACTCATGAAGCTTTTTTCATTTGAAGAGGCAGGCATTTCTGAAAGCTGCACTAGCTGAATGCCCAATGTTCCCACGACCAAGTGCACATGCTATCTCAGGCCTGCATGTGCATTACTTTCCACATTTGCCTCCTGTGACACCCATCCTCCAGAGACTACTCCAAGCATGCACATCTTCCTTATAAAGGTTAAGGCACATACACAAATTAAGCATTTCTTACAGTGCTTTTCACTGGCACTTTCACAACAAGGTTCCAAGGGCGTCATTACTTTACCCACACAAATTAATCATAACGTTCCTGTAGATTGGCATTTGCCACATGGGGTGCCAAGGACCTATGGTCAATAAAATATAGCATTCTGCACAACTGCTATATTGTATGAGAAGTAGCTTTATGAATTGTCATGCAATTTCAAAGCCCAGTGAACGTTTGGCTCATGTACAACAGCAATAAAAAAGATTGAAAAGTAAAAGTACAAAAAAGGTATAAAAAGAACCCCACTATAATCTTATTTGGGTCTGTGACAGGCTCCACCTTTCTCTGAGCACAAAGCTTCAAGTGTAACACACAAAATGCTAACTGTTCCTTCAACCAGTTCAACATTTGTTTTAATTTCTCTATCCAGCCAAAGTGTAAACAGTTAAAGAATTTAGGACACTAAGACCATGAGCTCTATGTGTGCAGAGCGGCTCTTGGCAGCCCATTCAACTACAACAAAATAACAGCATATCTCAATAATGAATTCACATAGGCCCTGATTATGGTGGGCACACAAAATAATAATCAAACTGGGAAAACCGTGGGCATCGGAAAAAGACTGCCTGCTAGGTAACACAAAACATTTTTTTTAATTCTTTTTTTTTTTTTTCACTAAGGAGCTGAATATAATACAGTGGCCCACTATACATCATGGGAAATATCTTCCAAATGGCAGTCTGTATGTTTTAGATGAACGAGGCCCTGATTTATTAAGCCAATATAAATGATTTTCTTGGCCTTCTTGGAAAAACCTCCTTCTCGAATTCCCATATTTTCATTTCATTTTGCAAAAAAAAAAGAATTCATGAACACACAGAAGAAATGCAAAAAGATGTTTTGTACTTTCAGCAAGGCCCACTGGTTAAAAGTTTGGCCAAACTCTTCAAGAGGTTCAGCAATAGAGGGCTGTCGCTTTGGCATCCTGGGTTCTTCCCGAACCTGTCTTGGAAAGAAGACGTGATAGGAGATATATAGTTGTTATTTGGCTGCTTTGGCATGAGTAAGCTATGGCGGAAAGTAAAATTGACCTAAAATAACAAAAGCAGTCTGGGAGACATTGAGACGGGCTTCAGAAGGACACATTTACCGCCACTGACAAGGATTTTTTCCCCCCAAAATGTGAGTCTGCTTGTCAGCCACTCCAGTTTTCTTGGTATCCCAATGTTGATGCACTCTGAAATTTATAGTATTTCCTACGTTAAGGTTTAAGACGATGATTTGCAATGTTCCAAATAGAATGATTAGTTTACAATAGTTTAGCCTGTTGCTTCAGATTTATATGTTTGCAGACCGTCACTAATGTAACTACCCTGGGTACAGAAAGCTGATCCGCCCTTTGGGCTTCAAAGCTTGATGAAGGGAGTTGTGACTGCCAATCAATAGGATCTGATGTCCACTCTGTACTGTCCGTCCCTCAGTTTTCTGAACCATCTACTGACTTCATTTATTTTTTATGGTTATTAGATGGAATTGTACTTCAGGAATGCACACCTTGTCCACTGCTTGGTGCCAGGATGAATCCTCCTTGGGCAACACGGAGGAACGTCGAGCATGCCAAAAAATTGTATGACTGCACACGGCCTTATTCTTTATTAAATCAAGTTTTCTTCCAATTCAAAAATAACCACACTCCATGGGTCTTCCATACCATATCCAAACATTATTGCAGTCCACAAACCGGTATACACCACATCATCCTCCCCATTGTAAGATAAATCCTCTCATGCGTTTCACCAACAAGGCTTAATCATAGAGAAACATAGAGGGCAATAAAAGCACTTGTGGGTATAAGCCATAATGTTATGAATACTATTTTTTTTTGTGCTCTATGTGACTGGTCGTATGGCAGGGGAGTGGGTCCTCGCTTTTGCTGCCACTGCAAAGTTTGTGGGTTTTGTTGGTCGAAGAGCATATTCTGTACTTACCATCCATACACCTAGAACTATACCTGGAACTAAACTGCAAGAAGACTAGGCTTACAATAGGCAAAAATTCCAGGGGCACCTTTTTTTTGGGGGGTGGGAGGGGTCTACAAAAGGCATGCTGTAAACCTGGGTTCTCAAACCTCCGGCCCTCCAGCTGTGGTGGAACTACAAATCCCAGGAGACATTGCAAGATTCTCACAGCCACAGACATGACTCCCGAAGAGAGATGCATCATGGGATTTGTAGTTTCACCACAGCTGGAGGGCCGGAGGTTTGAGACCCCTGCTGTAAACCTACTGTATAATTTAATTTTCAAATACTCTATATACAGGAAGATGTATCCTAATAAGACAAAAACACAGCCAAGAAGGAATTGTTTACTAGTAAAGTAACTTATGTATTTGTTTAGCCAGCTACAACTTTGGCCAGCTCAGTATGTTTTACTCTGAATTCAGCCCTTTCATATAAAGGAATAGGAGTCATCAGCAGCTGACAAGCCGCTAATAACAGCCATGCATTCAAAATTTCCTCACCCCCCCGCCCCCCTAATGCCTCTCGATCCTGTGTTGGCAGTCTGCTCCCCTGCATGTTCACCTGTGCCCCTTCGATCCCTGCTGCTCTCGCCAGCAGGGGCAGGGGGGGATCAGTGGGGACACAGGGAGGCATGCAGCTGGTGGCCAGCAGGGAGGAATGAGCTGTAGGCGGTAGGATCAGTGACAGTGGGGTGGAGCCTTCTGACAGGATGCCGAGCAGAAGATCGGTAAATATATGTAATTTTTACATTTCCTGGAGTTCCTCCTTAACATGTGCCGCACATAGTATTTGAGGTTGAATAAAGACATTAGTCCATCAAGTCCAACCTATAGTAATAGACGCACCTATAGACGTGCAATAATACAATCCTGAAATAGTTGACATACCATACGAGGCAATGAAATAATATTAAAAATTTGCCTTGTACCATTTTAAAAGTTTTTGTAAAATGATCATGTGGCCTCTATTTATCACTGTACCCAGTGGCGAACCTAGGGAACACAGGACCCTGGTGTAAGATTTTTTTCCCCCCCCCCCAATACAACATGTCCATCACTTGGGCTACAAATAATAATCATTTTATTTCATTACGTAGCTTCACCTCTTCTGGCTGGTCTTCAACTGTTTTCTAGTGAGGGAGGCTGCAGAAAATACCCCAGTGTGTGTCAGAGACAGCGTGCCCGTGTACTCAGGCGGCTGCTTGCTGGGTCCTCACGGCCGAGGCCCAGGGCTGCCCCATGAAGTGCCTGCAGGCTTTTTCATTCTCGGCTTCCTCCTCAGTTTTCGGTGGCCGGTGGGCCCCATCATCTCTGCGCCAGGAGTGTCAGATCATCTGATGCTC
Organism: Nanorana parkeri; assembly: GCF_000935625.1. Taxonomy (NCBI): domain Eukaryota; kingdom Metazoa; phylum Chordata; class Amphibia; order Anura; family Dicroglossidae; genus Nanorana; species Nanorana parkeri. The sequence continues at coordinate 371,532 of NW_017307318.1, forward strand.
GCGGTGGAGATGGGGGGCCCGCCGTCTGCTGAATACGAATCTGATCATCTGACACTCCCAGCGGAGAGATGGGGGGGCCCGTCAGCTGCTGAATTCTAATCTGATCATCTGACACTCCTGGCACAGAGATGGGGGCGGGGGGGCACGCTTGTGTAACTGACATGAGTTTGCAATAAGATCGTATACTGGGCCCCCCCCAGGGTCGGGCCCTGGTGCAGCTGCGCCGGCTGCACCGGTGGTAGGTCCGCCCCTGACTGTGTCCACTGCTTTCAGGGGTGGGGGCGCAGCCTTCTACTCATGATCAGCAGTAGACAGCGAGTCTCCATACAGGAGACGTTGCCAATCAGTTCAGGGAGAGCCTGAATGTTGAGGAGTCAGCCTGCGATGTCTGACTAGGGGACTGCAGGCTCACTGTTCTTTTGCATTGCATCTTGCTGAGACGAAATGCGCATGTCGGTCAATTCAGTGCTACCAGGGGTCTAGTCTAGGAGACTAGCAGGATCATGACGTATTTTCAGTTCACTTGCATGAACATTAAATATAAAAATGTGGCTCAATTCACAAAGCTAACACATTGGCATAAGGGTCTAATTCTAATTTTCTGACAAGATTTTTCATATGAACTTTCACATGAAAACCAACCAGTGTATGGCCAGCTTTACAGTCACACTTCCTTATCCTGGTGTTAAAGCTTTGTGAATTGAGCCTTAATTTTGCTTTAATAAGCCGCTGTGTGTAGCTGACAGGTCCTCCTCTGTTCTATGACTGGCTCCTAACCGAACTCTGCAAGTTCACCAAGAGGACTGTGACTTGGCAGGACAGTGACGCTAACCACAAATAGAACTGTCAGTGACAAAATAAAAACTTCAAAAAAAATCACATAATCACTTTAGATTTATGTGTTTATGCAACATTTTACAGGAAATTAATCAAAGTATATAGAAGGTTAAACAGGCTATGTTCCTCTGAGTATGTTGTAATTAGGAAAATAGTAAAAAGACTAAGGGGTTTATTTATAACCCTTCTGCTATATGCCGGGTGGATGCCATTCGCATTGCACTACTGCCACTAGATGTTGCTGATGAGCATAGGAAATTCCCATGCTCCTCAGCACCATCTAACGGCAGTAGTGCTGTATGAACAGCATTAACTTCGCTTTACGCCTGGTGTAAATCAGCGTAAGGGGAGGTGCCGGATACCGATCCGATGGTATCCGGCGGGCCACCCCCATCTCTGCCCCGGTGCTGTGTTAGATCCTATACAGGGCCCTCCCAGGCTCGGGCTAATGATCATTTCTAGCTGTTTTTTTTTATTGTGAAACAAAGAAATACACCACCCTAGAGGGTTATTCAATTATTATATTATTATGTCCTAAGAGTCCCCTAAAAATATCTAGCTGACAAGTTCCTACAATAGGCAAGCTCTTATACTCTCAGGCAGTGTGCCTTCTACTTTACTTTCTTTCAAGAGCTGCAGTTGTAGTAAGACTTTTCATTATTTGATGCTTCCAGGAGTGTCAGATGCATATGTCTTCGCTGCATGCTGTGGCCCCTTCCCTTCACCCCCTACCTGCAGATTCAGTCAGACTGCACTGCCACCATGGGTACTGCTGATGCTGTGCCGGAACAACTTAACCATTTCTTGCCTGGACATAGGCTGCTCACATTGACTCTCTGACATACGTTGGACATGGGGCTCTCAGGGTACTCAGCGCTGTGGGACAGAATTTTTGTACCTTGCCCCTCCATTAGACCACACCCTGGAAGATCCCTGCCTGGCCTCAAAGGTCCTCTATATACCTGCTTTAGGCCTTAATGCAATGGACCCAGCAGCAGCCAACCAGCACATGCATGTTCCCAGGAGACATTCCTATCTATAAGTTAGGAGAAGGGCCAGTCCACACAAGGAAAGCCTTTTCAACACTTTACTCAAAGCTGAACAGTTACCACTAAGTTGCAAATTAGATGAGTCAAATAGAAGCCTAAAGCTTAGAAGGGGTTGCCCAGAGTCCTGCATCCTTCCCCATTGGGATGCGAGTAGTCCTAAACATTCTGCACCTACTTCCCCCTAAGGGGAACCTAAAGTGATGGAAGCTCAGTGTTTACATTCTTGCTGTGCTTGGTCTAGTAACCACTTTCCATGACCAACAACCTGGCTGCTCCCTACCAAAAATGTATATATGTCTGAGCCCCACTCCCAAGGTGCCTTACTACTGCAGAATCAGGGCTACACATAATTCCTAGTGACCCTTAAAATCACAATTACTGTTTGTCCTAGTTCTGGCAACTACTGGTGGGCGAGTAGAGAAACCAAACTGTGACTCTTGCTCCCCTACCATACACTCCTTGTGCTGCTTCTTCCTGACACTCCAGATTTGCTGTATAGGGACAGCAAGAGATTGATTTCAGGTCAAATCCAGGTGCTTACACTGCTTGAATTTAAAAAACACTTTTAGTGATGTGTTAATACATACTGTGCTGCATTATTTTTGGTTTTTATGTCTGCCTAAAGTTCAGTGTTAAATATACAAGGTGGTGTTTCCCTTTAAAGGGTTTAATTACCCATATTAATCCCCAAGGACAATGAAGGCACTCTATTTTCCCTTTCATCGCCATCACACTTCCTTGACCTTCATTCACACCCCACCAACTAGTCTGGAGACTTCACTCTCAGTGAATTGTTTACAAGATCACAGCCCTGGCTCAGTCAAATGGTTCTGTGGCTTTCTCAGCTGAAGCATGTAATGTCTTCAGAATGAAGCCTGCCGCCAGTGGTCATTCTCATTACTGCCTCGTCCATGAATAGCCCATTCTCTGGGAAGGAAGAACGATTGAGGCCAGAGGCAGGAGAGGAGTTGCTAACAAGGCACTGAGATTAATTAGGGTGACTGTAATAGATTCTTTTAGGTTTCATTGTAAAAAAACACGTTGAGTCTGTCTACATGGCTTTATATCAGGATCCGTCTGTTAACTGGATCTCTTTCTCAAGCTTGGGAAAAAGTTATTAATGAGACACTTCAGTGAAAAAGGAAAACCTGTTTCAAGCAGTTATAATGGCCAGGGCTTACATTAAACATATCCTCTTCTGTAGAGCCTATCCTTAGTTCAGTGTCCTGCATGCTATACAACTGATTTACTATATACATTGTGACCACATTTTCTGATTATTGATTTTGATTTTCTGTGATTACTTCCCTGTGTGATACATATGCCCCCTCCTGACACATGTCTGAACTCTGAATGTTGCCAGAAACTGGTAGCACTTGGGTAAAGGAGGGGTTTATTAGTGGTTCAGAGTGGTGGTAAAAAAGAGAAACCATATACCTGTTAGAGACATGTTACAAAGTCTATTAAAGTGAACTCCAGGCAAACAGCTAAATACAAAGATAAAATACACATAAAGGAGCTGCATTGCCTGCCAAATAATTTCTATTTCTGTCATGAAGTCCTGAGATTTACACAGCTCTGCCACATCTCTCTGGTAAAGCAGAAGACCTATTTTTTTCTTGGCTACAGTCAGGACCAGATTTACGGCAAGGCCACCGAGGCCAGGTCTCCGAGCGGCAGGGAGTAGAGGGGCGGCGCAGCGGCCGGGCAGTTTTTTTTTCTACATTTAGCCCTACTTTGGGCAAGCAGGGCTAAATGTTTAGCTGGGAAGCCGGTGTTTTAGTACAAGTGATCCCAGCAATGTCGCCGGGATCACTTGTAATATGCATGCAGCTTCATCCCCCTGCAAGCCCCCCTCTATGGTCCGCCCCCACCTCACCCCCCTCCATAGTCCGCCCCCACCTTACCTGACTGCCTCTCACTACTGGCTTCCTCCCTACCATGGTTTTCGGGGTCCCTTGCTCCTATGGGGGACCTGGGGCCATGGCACATTCATTCACGATGAAGAGCGGGGAGCAGAGCGGAGAACGTCCGTTGTCCACTCTGCTCCGTGTAAACAGTGAGAGAGGAGAGCTGCACTCGCAACCTTCCCATCTCAGCTGTCACAGGAGTTCCAGCGTAGTGCTGTGCTAGAACACCTGTATTGGAGGTGACAGGTTCAAAAAAGAGAACCTATCACCTCCAAATGCTATCACACAGTTTTTGTCTGCAGTTGCACTCTAATTTGTACCTTTATTATCTGCTTGGAGATCCGCTTTAATTTTTCTGATTTTTTTGACAAATATTTACCCTTTTTCCATTTGTGCAATTTATAAATTATATTACTTGATCTGAAAATAATTCTTCGCTTCGCTAATGATCATTTCTAGCTGTTTTTGTTTATTGTGAAACAAAGAAATACATCACCCTAGAGGGTAATTCAATTATTATAATATTATGTGGGATATATTCAGTTGTCTCTGTATTGTAAAAATAATCACTTACTACAGAGAAGACAATTGAAAAATGCTGACATTTACATACATTGCCCTTTCAATTGCAATTTAAATGTGTCTTTTCCCACCAAACCATGGGTTAAAGGGAAAAAAGATTTTTTTTTTTTTTTTTAAATTACATTTATTTTCTTTTTTGTTAAA
>NW_017307318.1:376068-404439 GCF_000935625.1 Nanorana parkeri
GTTTCATTCAGCGGATGGAGCTCCAGAGTCTTCTGACTACTGATTCTCGGCAGTGCTTTTTCTTTGCTGTAAAGATGGTAATTCCATTTCCAGCTATTTTGCTGAACACACACACAAGCTGAATTGCTAAATTTGTTGGCATGAGGGACAAACACACAGCTGAATGAGTTAAGGTGCCCATACACTGTACGATTCTCGTACGAGAATCGCGGGAAACCCCCGCGATCGTACGAGAATCGTAGTGTATGGAAGGCGTGCAACCGTTTCTACTGTACGGTCGCACGTCTTCCATCGAACAAGCAGGCTGGAAAACCCGCCGGGAATCGAGTGAGTGGCCTGCTGGTTCGACAACTGACGAACGGGCCGGTGTGCGCACACGCGCACACTGCCCGTTTGCCGTCCTTGCAAGCCCGCCCCTCATTGCAGTCATCGCAAGCCCGCCCCTCAAGGGGGCGGGCTTGTGATGATCGCAAGTACGGTCTGCCTGTCCAAGATGGGCAGATCGTACGTTTTTTTAAGTACTTTACAACCATCGCAAGACTAAGGTCTTGCGATGGTTGTATAGTGTATGGCCACCTTTAGAGTGAGGAACACACCCCCTTCCCTATGGCTGATCAAAGGGTTCCACATGGATTTTCAATTAGAAAGATGCAGTCAAAAGGAGAGCAGCTGCTGGACTTTAGGAAACCCTCAAAAATAAGTGAGCACCATTTATTAAATTGTTCAAGTAATACAAAAATGTTATAAAAGGTCATTAAAAATTAAACCAAATTGACCAAGTTGTCCGAACCTACGCTTATCCCTAGTTAGCATGTTAGTAAGCTTGGAAGCTAGGAAGTTGTGACTCCTTAAGAATTTAGTAGCACCTCAAGAGACAAGCGACTATATAGCATTTGGGTTAATGATAAAAATCAAGGACTGGATGTAAAGAAATAGAAAAGATTTACTTAAGGCATTTTCCATTATACCTGCAAATGGCATTTTTTGTTTTTTAGCCAGTATCCCTTTAATGGGCTTTCCAGAAATATGAATTACAAATGGAGAGATGTCTGTGCTTATTTCCCAACTTTCCAGAAATATGCACACAATGCATCCACGTGTTCAATATCCGACCGTAACCTCAGCTCTTTCGCTCTGTTACCTAACATTACAAGATTTCCAGGGGGAAGAATTACTTGCTTCAAGAAGAAAGAAAGCCTTTTTCTTTGTGCCACACAACCCTCTGCTAATGGAGTGTGGCCGTCTATATTTATTGCAAGTAGCTGGGCCTATGATGATTTGTGCAGGATGCGGAAGGGAAATATTAGGTTAGTGGTTTGCAAATTCCTGCACTGTAGCTACTGATCGGCCTCTGTGCAGTGTGGGAGCTATTTATGCCGACCTGCAGAGCATGAGGTCAAGTTTAGGAGAATCCCCAACCCCCTATATATGCTTGTACAATGCTGAAGGACTTAAAAATATGATCCCATTATTTTACTGCATGCTGGGCCTTTCCAAGAATTGTGTGCAGAGATGTCAATTTATATATATTTATTAATATAATTTTTAACCTTGCTTTGTCTAAAATTGCCTTGAATTATAGGGATACTGTAGTGCAGGGGTAGTGAATTAAAATTCAAGGAGGTCGGGTGAGTAAAATTTTCAGAGGCCTGAATCACAGTCCATAAAGAATGGTCAGAATGGCTCGTGTCTGCATCACGGTCCGCCATTTAGGCTGCATTCACACCCAAAGCTGTACCACAACGTACAGCTGCTGGTGTGTGTTCCCAGACACAGTGCTGATGTGCCTATCCCGGCTCATCAAACTGTTTAATTAATGAAGACATCAAGGTTCTATTAGACTCCTGATATCTCTCCTGCCCTCCAATATAGATGATTATGTGCCGGAATGTGCTTGATCGCCTGGGTAACAGACACTTCAGCGGGGCATGTGACATCTCTAAAGAAGGTAGTGCTGAGAGCTCAGAGTACATTGATCACAGAGAAGATCATGGAATGGATGTTCCTTTGTCTGCTCCCACTCTTCCTCAGTCTGCTCCCACTCTCCATCTAACACCCTCTGCCATGTTCCTGGGCCCCCCAGAGAATCAGGGGACCCCAAAAACCACGTTGGAAGGGTGTGGCACAGTCGGCAAGCTAGCCCTGTGTGATGTAATTGGTTGCTAGGACACCAGTGATCCTAGCAGCCAATGACTGAAGTGGAGGAGGCCCTGTGCCGAGTTATAGCTGGCAGTGCATGCAGCGGTGTATCCTCTATCAGCCAGCCATAACCCAGTGCAGGTCGGCGATCACAGTCTGGACAGAACCGCCACTCGGCCCGTGTCTGGACCGCAGTCCACCATTTAGGGCACCCTGCTCTAGTGTATGCTCATGTATTTTGAGTTAATATGATATTGTTTACCTTTATACAACCTTTTAACCTCAGGATAAGCATATATTCCTTACATACAAGAGTCATATGTATTCTTACTTGAATCTTGGTCAGCTTTGTGCATTTCTTCCTCATCTCTACAATAATCCACTGTAAAACTTTGCCTCCTTTAACCACTTGCTGACCAGGTGTTTAGACCCCCTTCCTGGCCAGGACATTTTTCAGTATTCAGCGCTGCAGTACTTTGACTGACATTTATTCCGTCATGCAACACTGTACTGAAATGAATTTTTATACAATTTTTTTGGGGACTGGTAGAGCTTTCTTTTGGTGGTATTTAATCACCACTGCGGTTTTTATTTTTTACTACATTCAGGAAAAATTACTGAAAATTTTGAAAAAAATAAGTTTTTTTTACATTATGTTAGGAAACATTTATTATTACTTCAATTTTTTGGTAAAATATAAAAGACGGGGTCACATCAGGTAAATAGACACCAAACATGCCAAGCTTAAAAATTGCGCGCACCCGCGAAATCGCAAAAAACTAGCATACCCAAAATTGACCATAGGCGACGCTTTAAAAGCTTTTACAGCTCATCAGTTTACATGCGTGTATGTAGGGGTGGGGACTTTTAAAAACATGTTTTTTTTTATATGTGTAACTTGGGAAACTTTAATTTTGTTTCCTATTTTTTTTTCCACTTAACTGTATTGCTATCACAGAGGGGGCTAAGAAACCCCCCCATGTGATAGCAAAATATGTGACAGGTCCTCTTTATGGAGAGATCAGGGGTCTCCAAGACCCCTAATGTCACCTAGGACCCCCCTGAAGAAGCTGATGAAGCAGTGATCTGCTTCATCAGCTTCTCTCAAGCGTCTGAAGCTGGAGAGTGACACGAGAATGCGGAAGTGATGTAATATACATCACTTCCGCATTCTGACACCGGAGAGGGGACCGGAGGGAAGATCGTTAACTGACCTCCCTGTCAGAGAGGCACTATGCTGGTCCCGGGCTCGCACCGGGCACAGCGGACCCTGGGATCAGCGTGACAGCGGGAGGGGGGGAGTCGCGGAGGGGGCTCACATACCGGGACCTCATGCAAGCGATCCGCCGGCTCTATAGCCGGCGGATCGTTTGTATGTTGACAGGCATCGCTGCCGGTTTTTTAATTTTGTGTCTTTCCCGCTGGAGCGGGGGCGTTTTTACACACCGGCCGGCCGGGAGGTAGTTAATAAAGATTGGTCACTGCTGCTCTCTCTCCTTGTGCAGTGTAATTGGTCTTATCTCTGCCCCTCCTGTAATTTTCCGCAGGCTGCCTGAAGTGGGTGTGGTCTGTTGATCCCTTCCGATCAGCAGGGGATTCATGCATGGGTCCCATTCCAATCAAACCACGTGAAAGGGGATTTATGCATATAATTAGATGATTGATCTAATATAGATGATTATATTTAATAAATCATTTATATGCATAAATTATTGCTCATAATATTATGATTATTAAATAATTTATGCATATGATTAGATGATTTATTGTTACACATATTGTGGTGACAGGATTATCTCCATTCAATTGGGGAATTAGTATGAGTTGATTTATTATAATTTAGGAGTTTAGATCCTGGTTAAATTAAATTGATATTCATCCTCCCTACTTACTCCCACACTTTTTTTTTCATTTCTAGAAAAGAGAATTATGAAAAAAAAGCAAAATGTAATAACCATCAGATAAGCGGTGAATCAAAAAATATCCAAATTTCAGCTGGCTGTGAAAAAGCAAAGCTTTTAAGGATAAGCAGTGGACATTATAACTAAAAGTCTCTTTTTTTGTCTCCTTTTCAAATCCTTTTCCTCTTTCTCTGTACATCCCTTAGCCTTGATGAATTGTGTCGCCTGCACAAGCAATGGCAAGGCCCAGACTTGTGTAACTGAAACTCTTATATCAGGGAAAGAAAAAGAAGGGAGGTATTTTGTCTCTCCCTTGACATCTCTTTCCCTCTCTCTGACTTGTCATTGCTGTTCTCCAGTGAGACCCATTTCTTTCAGCAAAACACACTTTGCTTCATCCCCCCAGTCATATAATGGAGGCCCAGCAGAGCCAAACAAAAGTCTTGCCCTCCCGCTGCTCAGTAGTAAAACAAACTGGGGACGGATCAGCCATTCTTGTCTGTTGTTTAGTTTTTATGGTCCTTCTTCACCATGTAAAAGTATCCGTGTCCTGCGGGTTTTAATGCAAGTTAAAGAGCTGTGCTAAATCTGTGTTTGAATAGGGTGAGAGTAGAAGGAGGGAGGTGGTGGGGGCCAGCTTACAAGACAAGCCTGGGCCTAATATGGCCTCCTGCAGGTCTTCCTCTTTTTCACAGGACCTTGATTGTGTGGAGGCTGCTGACAGCACAAATAAGGCAACAAAGAGAGTTACGTATCCCCCCTCCAGAGGTCACTGGTGGAGCACCCCTCCGAAAGCATCAAAGAAGGACATTTATGGGCAGCAACAAGTTAATTGGCGTCAGAGGTTTGGGGTGCCAGAAATGCAAACAAGATTCTGAGAAGTTGGGAAAAAAATCATTATCTGCCTGTGATGCTCACCGGTCTTAATTTATCACCCATTTGACAGGATGGCATGAAAAGAAATGGAGATTTGAACAACAGAACTATACAGAAAAGAGCCATGTGCTAAGTGCTGTAGCCTACAGCAACCAATCAGGATTGTTCTTATATTGATCTCAAGAATCTAAAGGATCTAAATCTCCCATCGCCCAATGAATGGCTCCCACTCACCCAATGAATAAAATCCAAAACACAGACTATAACATACAAAATCATCTACAATTATCCCCCGGCAACATCAACAACCTTGTCTCAATCTATCATCCAAACCGCCCTCTCCGCTCCTCCTGCGTCCTCTTGCTCTTTAGTTTCTTTGGCTCCTCCTCCCATGCCTGCCTCCAGGACTTCTCCAGAACCTCTCCCATCATCTGGAACTTTCTACCCCAATCCATCTGCCTACCTTTTACTCTGTCTGCCCTTAGGTGATCTTTGAAAGCTCATCTCTTCAGGGAAGCCTATTCCCCCTCCTCCCATGCGTGCCTCCATGACTTATCCAGAGCCTCTTCCATCCTCTGGAACTTCCTACCCCAATCTGTCTATCTTTTACTCAGTCTGCCCTTAGTTGAAGCCTATCCCACCTCCACCTAAAATCTGTAAGTTTACTTCCTTCATCAGCTCATCCCTCACAAGTAATGCATTTTGTATTACTTGCTGTGCCCTTTAGGATTGTAAGCTCTTATGAGCAGGGTCCTCCTAGACGTCCTGTATTAACTTGTATTGTAACTGTACTAGCTCTTTTTTTTGCAAAGTGCCGTGCAAAATGTTGGCACTACATAAATCCTGTATAATAATAATAATAATTTGCAGCTTAACCGTCCTAAAGTTGGTCATCCTTGGCTTAAATGTTGTCCGACTCCAGCTGAATTGGGTGAAATCCAAGCTGTGGGTGACCCTGCTGAGGTTTTCAATCGACTTTTGTCAAAAGAGCTGAGTGGAAAATTGTCCTAACAGAATGTCAGCGTCCCTGTAAATTTGGCCATACACTGTTAGAATTTCATTGGAATGTTCATTTGAAATTGGTTGTCAGGCATTCGACATTGCCAGGATCTAATTTCTTTGCCAGGTGTGGCCACTGTGCCCATTGAAGTTAATGACCGGGTGAAAGTGGCTGCATCTGTAAGCAGCAGTCCACATGTACTTGTACACGATACGATTACATGCGTTTTGCAATAGATTATTATGTCTGGATGCATCTATCCTGCAACCAGTGACAGTTATTTATTCCAAACTGCATGTAATCATATCATGCACAATTACATGCGGACAGTTGCATACAGATGCGGACACTGTCACCCTGTCATTAACTTCAATGTGTACAGTGGCCGCATCTGAAGGAGACAGTTAGGACTTCTTAAAGGTTGTCCAGATCTGGTACTTGAATGGAATCTCAGACGTATTAAACAGGTTTCTTTCATGCCGAGCAAATGGACATTACAATACGTACGACTTTTCCCAACCAGAAATCACATTCATGGTTAGAATTTTGTTTGTTCAGATAAAATTTACATCCTGCTACCTCAAGTTTTCTTTGTTCTTATTGTCAAAAATGAACATCGATTACACCCCACTTATTAGAAAGTCAAACTAATGTTCCGAAAATGAAAATGTTCAAACAAAATTCTATTGGTTTGTTGCCGGCTTAACTTTTGGTAAACTGAACTAATGTTTCAAACATTTTCCCCCTTATATAATGGAACTGAGAAGAGGAAAAGGTGTCTGTAGTGTAAAGCAGGAGAGCAGTGTAGGGTGACAATGCTGCTTGTCCATGGATCCTGTGGAGTGAGTGTTGTCACCATAGGTTAGGAAGTGTGTTACTGGAAGGATCTCCTGTTGAAAATGAAGAGAAAAAAGAAAACGAATGCAGCCACTTCCCAAATTAAATGAAGGAGGACAAATATGCAGCATGAAGAATTCAGAACACCCTGTATGTATATGTTTCTGGGTCAGGGATTCAGAGAGTACTGAAGTCAGGGGCTCAGTATACCAGTGGACCAATGTGTGCTGAAGTTCTTCAGACTAGTACTTATAAGCTAAGCTTACCTTTAAGTCCCCATTTACACTTATGTGGGTGCAACAGTATGCGCGTTTTGTGCGTCACGTATAGGGCAGCACATTGATTCGATGTGCGGCCCTAAGAATAACAATCACACGAAAAAAGATCCCTGCACTTTTTTTCAAAACTTACTGCACCAAAATGCATGGCACTTTGTTACCATGTGTTTTGGTGTGATGTCACACACGTGAAAGTGCAAGGTGCAGCAAGGTGTGTAGCGAAACAATGGCATCATAGCACATTTTGCAAAGCGACCAGTATTTGGCACACGCTACCTTTGCACACATTGCAGCAGCGCACAGATGTGAACTGGACCTCAAACCCATGTGATAGACATTGCACATACATTGTACAGTGTAGCACGTAAATATGCCCTACATCCAGTGGTGAAGCTAGACATTCTGTCAGCCGGGGCAAAGGCTCAGAGTTGCTCCCCACCCAAGGGAGAAGTTCTCCATCCACACACCCAGTGGCGCCCCTCCTTAAGGAGCACTAGCGGGCCCATGCCCCCCGCCCAGCTTCGGCCCTGCCTAAATCCCACATGTTGTGCATTCATTTTTAGTGGCACCCCAAACACGCCAAGTGAGACGTGTGTTTTTCGCACGACAAACAAAAAATGTGCAGTTAAAGTGTGAAGCTTGAAGCTCACAAAAGTGCATGAGCTTCTTTTGCCCTATTTGCAGCATGTGACAAACGTGATATTGTGCTTCGCAAGTGTGCACAGGGGCTTTCAGCTGGTGTGTATGTGGGTCAAAGGGGTAATAAGGAAGGATTACACCTAAATATACATAAGGCATCTTTCAAAAAAAAAAATCTAAATAAATATTTTGGGATAACAATCACATTTTTGACAATATATTTTTAAAAACAATATTTTATTTTTTAATATTAGTATAAAAGGTTGAAATATTTTTCATAATAATATAATATTTTTTTATATTTTCAATTACAAAAGTTAAGCATTTTGAACTCCTGAGTGCTGCTTAGTCCAAGCATCCAGTTACTGAATGTATGAACTAGATGCAAAGATTCTCGCTCTCTGATTGGACACAGTAAGCCGGAGGCAAGTTGCGATTGGACTAAGATTGCTAAGATTACTCAGAGCCACGCCCCTTCTAACTCCAGCGTTTTGCTCCGCTTTGAATGTGACACCCGGGAGTGAGAGAACCACACAGGCGACCAGAGGGAAGCCAAGGACGGGTGACCAGGTAGCACAAGGACAGAGGGGGATCTAGCAAGAATAAGGGAGATCTAGCAAGGACAGAGGGAATCCAGAGAGGACAGGGGTGATCAGTGCAAGGAGACGATCTTGTGACCGAGGTTAACAGTCCTGTGACTTCGTGATCATCACATCTGTGATAGAATATTTATTAGGAGTTCAGAACTCAGTCATTAGGATCTAAGGAGGAAATCTGATTGTTAGCACAGATCATCAGACTGCAACCTGAACGTCCCAGTGATGTCTCCTTACTGGATGCTCTTGGTCTTCATGTCTGTGAGCACAGGAAAGCTGATTCGGGCTCCTGATTCCACTAGCCACAGAGATAGCCCATCAGCAGAAGCTGCAGGGATGCTGAACCCAGCCACCGATCCACTCTCTATGCATATGATGAGGCTATATGAAAAGTACAGTCGAGAAGGCAGCAGATCTCAGGATGGGAACACAGTGAGGAGCTACAGAGCCCAGCCAGGTAAATCCAATGTCAATGCATGTATGTGGTACTATGTAACTCCCTGGTGACAAACCTGTGGACCTGGACTACTTCACACAATCTTACTTTTTCTGTGTTGTTTACCCCTTTTCACTTTTAGTTTTTTCTTTATTTTGTAATGGATCAAGCTGAGAGAAATATCTAATGTGGCACCAAAACATTTAAAGGGGGGGGTGGAAGGGGGTGGAGAGTTGGTGTAGGAAACATGAATGTAAAGGCAGTAATCTCTTGCAGTACTATGCAAAACCTTTGACTGTCATCTGAGCCATGTCCCCAGTCTTTGAATGTCTTCTGAGCCATGTCTCCAGTCTATGAATGTCTTCTGAGCCATGTCCCCAGTCTATGAATGTCTACTGAGCCATGTCCCCAGTCTATCAATATCTTCTTCAACATGTCCAGTCTTTGAATGTCTTTCAAAACATGTCCCCAATCTGTGGATGTCTTCTTCAACATATTTCCTGCTTTTAAATGTCTAGTAAAGCATGTTCTCAGTCTATGAATGTCTTATGAAACAGTGTCCAGTCTATGAATGTCTTCTGAAACATGTCTCTGTTTATAAATGTCTTTTAAAGCACGTCGCCAGTCTATCCATGACTTCTGAAACATGTCTTCACTCTATGACTGTCTTCTAAAACATGTTCCTGGTGTCCAGCAAGGCTAAGCAAGTTTGCAGTCTCTGATATCTTTTTCAGCTTGCCCATAGTTTTTAACCATTACCTGTTGCACATCCCCAGTCTATAAATGTCTTCTGAAACATGTTTTCAGCCTATGCCTGCCTTCTAAAACATTTCCCAATTGTCCAGCAACTCTCAGCAAGTTTGCAGTCTCTGACAATCTTTTGTAGCATCCCTGTAGTCTGACTATTTCTTGATGCATGTCCCCAATCTATTAATGTCTTTTGAAACATGTCCCCAGTCTATAAATGTCTTCTAAAGCATGTTTCCAGTCTATGACTTCTGAGACATAGCTCCAGTCAATGATTGTCTTCTGAAACTTGTCCCCGGTGTCCAACAGCTCCTACAGCAACTCTGCAGTCTCTGACAATCTCTTCTACCATGTCCGTAGGCTTTGGTCATTTCTTGTTGCATGGCTCCATTCTATGAATGTTTTTGGAAACACGTCCTCTATCTATGAATTTCTTCTAAAGTATGTTCCTAGTCTATGCATGTCTTCTTCAGCATGTTACCATTCTTCTTATGTCTTGTGAAACATGTTCCAGGTTTGTGAATATCTTTTAAATGTCCCCAGTCTCAAATAACTCCTACAGCAAGTTTGCAGGTTCTCACAATATCTTGTAGCATGCCTGTGGTCTTTGACCATCACCAGTTGCATGTTTGCAGTCTCCCACAGCTTCTAGTAGCATTACATTGACTTAATATTATGTGTGGCCCATCAGCTACATCAGGAGCCTCTATATCATGAGAGTTGACCACCACTGATATAACTAGTTCTAATATTAGCTAGGACAAAAAAGTGGAAGAAAATGTTCTACCTTGGACTACATAAGTATTATAAAAGCAAATATGTGCAGAAATCAGAGGGTCCCATTTAGTGATCATACTACAGTAAAATAATAGTGAATAGTCAGGCTCCATTCACACATGAGCGGTTTTCTGCGCGTATTCGCGCATATGAATACGCTTGCAAACATAAAAACAAATGCATTGCAATGCGCATTGTTCAGACTCTTGTGGTGGCCGCACTGTACGAAACCGCGCATCCCACAAAATAGTCCAAGCATGATTTAATAGGCTGATTCCACGAGTTCAGGCTATAGTAATCCGAGGACTATAGGAAACCGCTAACGCTATATGTGAATGGAGCCTCACTGTGCTCTGTGCTTCATCATCATGCCTCAAATTCATTGGGGTACCAGACTAAAGCTGCCCTTCTAAATTCTAAATCGCTTGTCAGAGCATTTAATCTTGCCATCATTGAGCCAACTAATTTCAATTGAAAGCCCTTCAAATTCTGTCTAGATGTGCCACTTGCATAGAATCTAGATGTATGAGCACGTGAGCATTACAAAATATACGATTTTTCCTGAACGAAAATCACATTCATGCTTAGAATGTTGTTGTTTCAGATAAGAATCTAGTGTCAAGCACAAAGAGAATCATAGGTGTATTTCAGGCACTCCCATTGAAGTCAATGGGACTAAAAGCGCGATGCTTCCCTAGAAAAGCTCATTTATTTTTCTGAGCTACAAGAGACACAGCGAAAATATTAGGATTTTTCATGTTGAGCATTGTCATGTTTTGGGAATGTGTGAATGGCTATCCAGTAATGCTTTTGCTTCTGCTCAGCATGTTCCGGTCCACTTTTCTCAACTGTATCAAAAACTAGCACGATAAATAACAAAATGAGAGGCTGGAGCAAGAAAAAAAAAAAGCCTGTGACATCAACAGCAGTGATTTTCTATGAAGTATCAGAGATCAGTTTATTTCATAAAAGATAAAAAATACACATCTTTAAGTCTGAAAGCATCAAAACCTCTTGACAGTAGTGTCTGTATGCGTGTTTTATCCAGCCTACTGTCTGTCAAATCTGTCATAACTGTCATATAAGGCAGACTAAAGCACCCTTTGTTGTCGAGTAGCCTGAAGTGGAAAAGTTGTAGCTTTTGACATCTCTGATTCTGCAACAGGAATTGCCAAGGAGCTCCTGATGCTGCATTCTGCTTGAACGCTGCATTTTATTATTCAGAGCGGCTGTTCATAGGGTGAATTCATTTTTTATAGTGTTATATTGATGCGGATACTGACAGACAAGCAGTGACATGTTACTTTATTTGTCTAGTGAACTGATACATATCTTAGTGCTCTGTTCTTGGTAACAGATTGTCTTTAGTATGGACAGGTAGCCGATTTCTCCCATCAAGTTATTGGATGGGAAGTTGGCTCTGTGCTGAAAAACATTGATTCTTTTGTACCAATTAACACTTTAAGTACCTTTACTTCTAGCAGTGTCTGATAAACAAATAAATGTAATTAAAGGTATTTCATTCAAAAGTTTTGACCTTGGTTTTTTTTTTACATGATGACTGCTTAAAACTCAGTAGAAGTCTTGCTCAGTATCTATAGGCCCTATTTACACTTGAGGCTGACTGTATGAATTGCTCTGGTAGACTCATGCAAACAGCTGCCACCCCCCTAGGGGTGGACTTTTGTTGAAGGAGCCAGTCCACACAATGGACTTTTGTTGAAGGAGCCAGTCTAAAAATTCTCAGCCCAACTGTTACTACGACCAATCACCTGCAGTCATTGGTCAGGTGTAGCGGCACACAATAGCCCGGCAGCGTGGATGGGGGAAATTAGAATTTTTTCCCGTTCAGACCGCAGGGAAAAAAATTGATCAGTGTATGGCCAGCGTTATCCTAGGGGTAGAGGGATAAGTAATACTTACCTTATTCCCTGCTCCCTGGGGGTCCCTCCATCGCTGCGACCGGTCCCCCGAAGCTTCTTCTGTAAGACAACCTCTGGCCAATAGAACTGCATTGTATGTGATGACGGCTCACAACCCTGAGCACCAGAGAGAAAAGGAGAGCCCATCGGAGCGGAGGTTATGGTAAGTGATACCTCCTCTTCATATCTACCGTGGACTTAATGAGCATTTAACCCTTGCAGAGTTGGGCATTAAAGTGTAAGTCCATACAAAACTTTTTTCTAGTTGTTGAAGGACCAAAATAGGTTTAATCCTCTAACAGATATTTAAAGCACCTTGACAGTGATATGTCCTCCTGCCATAGTTTTAGCTGGAAGATTGTTCTCTTTAAAATCCTAATATCTGTGAGCAGGGGACATTGTAATACGGGGGTCACTGGCTCTCTAGTAGAATATTCATAGCAATATATGTAGAATGTGTGTGTGATCAATTAACAAGCGGATGGCGCCACCAGAAGCAACATCAAGACAGAGCATCACAGCGGTCGCATCATTAGGACTCCGCCTCCCAATGTCAAGATTCAGTTAAAGGGCTCAGGGGCAGGTGGTAGCAAGGGGTTAAAGTTAAAAAAAAAAAAAAACTAGGTGGGGGGGGGGGTCTCACGCTTCATCTACGTAAGGGGTGGGGAACCTCCAGCCCTCCAGCTGTGGTAAAACTACAAATTCCATGATGCATCTGTCTCTGGGAGTCATGCCTGTGGCTGTAAAAACCTTGCGATGCCTCATGGAATTTGTAGTTTCACCACAGCTGGCGGGCCGGAGGATCCCCGCCCCTGATCTAAGTGCTGATTTTTGAAAATGGTGCATCAGTGCCTGGCTCGGCTTACACAGCCATGGTATCCACTCACAGATCCTTTGACAGGCTCTGTGAATGGAGAAATTAGAAGTTCCATCAGCCACTGCAGCAGAGGGACTCATAGTTCTCAGTGGAATACAAGTGTAGTGACCATTGACTCTTCCTCCCATCCATGTTAATGAATGTCCATACCGAGGTAAGGACATGGACAGGAGGCAGCCAGAGCATTGCACATGTGATCCACTGATATCGGTTGCAATGCTTGCAAGAAGTCTGCAATTATTATTTTTTCTAAAACGTGGATTTTTTATTTTTAAAAGCTAAACTCCGGGATAAGCAAATATTGTATACATACAAGAGTCATGTGTATTCTTACTTGAATCTTGGTGAGCTGTGTGCATGTCTTCCAGATCTGTGCAGTAATTCATTGTGAAGCTTCCTGTAATAAAGACCAGTCACTGCTCTCTCTCCTAGTGCAAAGTGACTGTTCGTGTCTATGCCTCCAGTATTTTTCTGCAGTCTGTAGTGGGTGGGGCCTGTTGGGCCCCTCCCACAACATTGCTCTATGCACAGGCTATGTGCAGCACAGTGATTATGTCACTGCCACTTTCGTATGGTAATATCTGAGGTTCCAATGGTTTTTTGGGCAAACATAGTAGATTTCTATTCTTTGTGGCTATTGATAGGGATATACAGTATTTAAATGAAGGTTTTTGTGACTGGAGTTCAGCTTTAAGCTTTTGTAGTGCCAAGGTACTCTGTGCTGTCTGTATTGGAATCACCTCTGTGGTTCTGTTCATGGTGGAGATCTCAGTAGCCATGGAAGAGTTAATGCTGCCGAGATGTTTCCAGCACAGTCAGCTGCTGTAGTACATTGTATATGTAATACAGCCACATTCCAAGGTCAGCTTTTTGGGGCTAATCAAGCTGATCTGTCTTGGTGGTGAAACATATAGATCGGTCCTCTCTGCATTTTATTCTAGATAATGACTGACACGATGTCTAGTAGAAATAGAGATTATATGAGAGGCAGCACCACCTTCATATGAGAGTACATCCCCCCCCCCCACACACCTTAGTCCAACGCTCCTGCTGACAGCAGGGTTGTTTACGTCTAAGTTTAGTTGGTAGTTGATGAGATTTTCTTTCTGTGCTGTTTTGTCTATTTTGCTTTTTAGCCCACAGATACCCATTATCTACCCTCAGAGATCTGTTTTTTTATTTGCATTTTTTAACTGCGTGACTGTGCTGAGATCAGAAAGCCCATTACATTTATTTTATAGGCAACTTACTGAGGGTTTGAAAGTATATTTAAAGCTGAACCCTGGGCTCAAAAACTGTCATTTAAATATATTCCTCAATAGTCACAATGGATATAAAAATCCATCTTCCACACTTTTCGATTGGCTGGTAGTCACCCATCATATTTAGCAGCTAGTAGTGAGATAACAAGGCTTTCAGAGTTCTCTAATTGAAAACTAACACCTATATACAGGCTCCTGTTGGTGTTACAGATTAAAAGCTATTTCTGTATGTAGGTATTATAGGTTTGTTTTAATAGTTAAAACAGCAGTTCATCAGATTATCATCTAAAAGTTGATGCACTGAGCAGTTTTTGGATCTGTCCTACTCCAAAAGTGGCATGTGTGATAGTTTTGGGAGTGTAGTTTTCCGAATAGGCGTGAGAGCAGCATGGTCTGCCACTTTACGATGGGCTTGTATTGTCATCGAGCTGTATGTAATATAATCATTGTTATTTCTGTTAGGAGGAATCCTGCAGTAAAAGTTCTTACTGTCTGGGCCTGGTCTGTGAACCATGCCTGAGAACGAGGGTCCTAATTACATCCATCTGTCAAGTCATCTGACTGCCTGGGAAACAAGTCATTAGAGTTATACCTAATACAGTATTCTACTTATGATGTAAGCAGGGAATTCTGAGAAGTCTTCATTCCAGAGTACCATGTACTGTTGAATCAATTTCCTTCCATGGGATGCCCTCCACTTCCCTGCCAGAGGCTAGGGAGCAAGTAAAGGGTAGTGTTCGGTGATTTTTTAATCGAGCGTAGTAGAAGGGTGAACTTAAAGAGGAACTTCACCCCGGCATAATTTCCATCCCACCACCCCTCTTCCACATTGCAGTAATTTCCTGTACATGCGCGAATGTGATGCAGGTATTCGGGACCTGGCAGAGACCTGCAGCACATTTGTGTGTGCAGAACAACAAAGAGCACTGCTCTGGCAAACCCACAAGGCATTCGGTCATCCCTATGTAATTCTCGCCTGGATAAAGTATCAGGAAGTGCGGTAGTGCAGCACAAAAAAATGTCTACTTTAAAAAAATGGGAGGGGAAAGGAACCAGAAGGTAAATACTTTTATTTCGAGTTCAATAGTTTTTTATTGCAGTATAAAAGTATAACAAGAGTATCCTCTGCAAGAGGTAAGACATCAATCTCATGTAGAGAGAAAAAAAAACCAACATCAGGTTCGCGGTCTGAGCCTCTGTATATCAGTGACGACAAAAGTATATTATAAAGTACACAGATTCTTGATAGCGTCTAACATGTGCTATCTATAATTATGCAGATATGTACGCCAGGCTGTCATAGTTCCTTGTTTGTTATAATGCAATAAATTCCTTTAGGCAAATAAGTTGGTGAGGGCTGACCACATGTATCCATACCAGGCAGTGATATTTGAAGTACAAGCAAGTAAAACTACAGCTCGTAGTGGTTAAGTAAATAGCACAACCCAAATGTTGTATCCATTGTAACGTACAGTTGTTATCGCGTGCAACCGATTATTGGTGCCCAACACCTGGTGGATACATATGCCAGCCCGGTGGGGTACAATGGCATTAGCCAAGGTTTCAGAGCGGCTTAGTAGTAGAGTTTAGAGCAAGATGTGGAAGATCACAGTGTAGAGGACTGTCATACCATCTCAGTGGGGGCAGACAGTCATATAAATGAAAGAAAGGGGAAAGAGTAGGATGAGAGTGTGAGGGGGTGGGGGGGTGAGGGAAGTGGCGGATAGCGGTGCCTGGGGGAAGTATGGAGCGTGGACCATGTACCTTCAAAAGGTAAAATCTCAGATCACATTTTCAACAAGGTTCTATCAAAGTTTGGCGGGAAGAAATGTTCAACCCATGGTTACATAGTATTTGAGGTTGAATAAAGACATTAGTCCATCAAGTCCAACCTATTAGGATCTCATTCTAGGAGTACCCGTACCCCTGTATATTACGGTCCCTTAAGAAATCGTCCAAAAGTTTCTTGAACAATTCCACATTATTTGCTGAAATCACCGCCTGTGGCAGTGAGATGAACAATTACGGAAACAGTTTGGCGAGCTGCCCGGTGGGACATGGGCCATGCGACTGGGCACCACCTGTACAGGACCTTGTATTTGGTCTCCACTGCTGACGCATTGCGTGAGCAGGACGTGGTTGCCCATATCTGTTACCATGGCATTTCGTCCACCGCCAACCCCAGGTCAGTAGCCCAGCTGTTTATGTATTTGTGGGTAGAGGGAGCGCCCACGGCAAGGAGGTTTGCGTATATTAGGGAGACCAGGGACGGCAAGTGGGGATCATCCCTACAGCTCCTCTCAAACTGTGTCAGCAAGGGACAGCCCACCGGGAAGCAAATTGTGGATGTAACAAAAATTTTTATTTGTAGATAACGAAAGATTTCACTTGCCGGTAGGCGGTATGTAGTGCGTAGTTGGGGGAATGCTTTAAAGCCTGTGGGGGTGATGAGCTTATGTATCTGTGTAGTGCCCACTATGCCCCAATGCCGATAGGACAGAGCCGACTCCATCCTTGGAGTAAATGAAGGGTTATGTAGAAAAGAGAGGAGGGGCATATGGGGCGACACCAGGCCTCCAGAGTATTTGACCCCATCCCATACTCTTAAGGAATGCAGAGTGATGGGATTAGTCAGCGACTTCCTATGTACGGGGGTTAACCAGAGAAGGTTTTGTATTTAAAGGGGGCTGCTACCGATCGCTTCTAGTGCTACCCACAAGGGAGTTTCCTTGAGCGCATGTAATTTAGTGAGTTGTGATATTAGGGCAGCCTGGTAATATTTAGCTAAATTGGGGACGCCTAAGCCTCCCGCCCTACGGGGTTGGCACAGGATCGTCTTGGAGACCCGGGACCTGCAACCTTGCCAGATGTATCTGAGAAGTTGTCCCTGGAAGACATTCAAGTAATGCGAGGGTACCGCTACTGGGAGCACACGGAAAAGATTGAGCAGTTTCAGGAGGTATGACATTTTGGCGGCCGCTATTCGGCCAAGCCAGGTGAGGGAGTAGGTTGACCAAATGGAGAGCAGAGTTTGAAGTTTACGCGAAGGGGCGGGTAGTTAGCATCAAACAGGGTGTGATAGTCATTAGTGAGGAAGACCCCAAGGTATTTAAGTTTCACACTTTCTCACTGATATTGGAAGGACTCTTGCACCGTCACTAGTAGGTTTGGGGGGAGATTAATATTAAGGGCTTTAGATTTTTGGTGGTTGACCTGTAAGCCCAATAGGGAGCCGAAAGATGTGAGGAGGGCTTGCAGATTGGGCAGTATAACAATTGGGTTTGTTATTGTAAGGAGGACATCGTCTGCAAACATACTTAACTTATAGTGGTGACCCGCTACAGGTAGGCCCGTAATGTATGGGGAGGATCTAATGAGGTGAGCTAAGGGCTTGATGGCCAGGGCAAATAGAAGTGGTGAAAGTGGGCATCCCTGGTGTGTGCCGCGTAGTATCTGGAAGGGTTTGGACCTAAATCCCACGTACTGGAAACCACAGCCGAAGGGGAATAGTAGAGGGCAGCAACCCAGGACCTAAAGTGCGGACCGAAGCCCCAGCTTTCCAGAAGGTGAAATAGATATTGCCACGATATGGAGTCAAACGCCTTGCTAATATCAAGGGATAGGAGCATGGTAGGTATCTGCCGTTTCCTTGCCAGTTGGGTGAGTAGTGCTATCTTGCGGATATTATCGCTCGGCCGGCAGGTGGGCATAAAGCCCACTTGGTCTTTGTGGATCAGGTTCCCTATTCCCGAATTCAGCCTGGTGGCCATGATTTTGGCCAGGAGCTTGACATCAATACTGAGAAGGGAAATGGGCCGGAAATTGGAGGGGGCAGAGTTATCTGTGTCAGGTTTGGGGAGCATGACTACAGTGGCTGCTAAAGAGTTAGGGTGGAATAGATGGCCGGTGCGGATGGAGTTAAAGGCGTCCCGCATCAGTGGTGTTATTAAGTCGGAGTAGTTCTTATAATAGGTGGCAGTGTACCCGTCCAGACCTGGTTTCTTGGAAGTCTTCAGCGTTTTAATGGCTAGTGCCAATTCTGCGTCTGAAAGAAACGAATGGAACATGTCCATTATTTTAGCTGGGTTGCTAGTGAATGAAGCCCCCGTAACTCTGAGTCTGTAGGGCTGCGTCGCAGGGTCCGTTTTGCGCAACCTAGAGGCTAGGAGTGAGTCAGGCTTGTTCGCCTTAAGGTAGAAAAGGTGTTTTGTGCGTCTGAGTGCGTTCTCCGCTCGGTAGGTAAGATGCAAATTTAGGTTCCAACGCGCTATGTCTAGAGCTTTTTTGTGTTGTATGGTCGGTTGGCGTTGGTGAGCAGACGAGCGCTCCTGGAATTCGCGTTCCAGGGAGTGTAGGCGGGCAGTGTATTTTTTCTTAAATATAGGGGCAGTTTTGATGCAATGTCCCCCTCATCACCGCTTTGTGGGCCTCCCAAACGATCAGCTTGTCTGTGTCTGGGACACAGTTCAGGCTAATGTAGTGCATAAGGTGGTAGCGAGGGGATGCCTTTAAAGAGGAGTCGGAGAAGAGGGAGTTATTAAAGGACCAAGAGGGGGTAGTATCACTAGCTAACAATGAGAATAGGGAGATCATGACGGCTGAGTGGTCGGACCAGAAATATGTGGTCTATACGAGAGAATGAGTTATGGGGGTTGGAATAGAAAGTGTAGTCCCGCTCGGTGGGGTGTGTTTCACGCTAGCTGTCTACAAGTGAGTGTCGGGCCAAAAGAGAGCGTAGAGCAATAGAGCGGGTGTTAGAAGTGGAGGAGGAGTCCGATCTGACTAGAAAGGGAAACAGCACTGCGTTAGTGTCCCCGCAGAGCATCACGGTGCCTGTTTGATGTTGCGCGATCAATTGTAGAAGGTGTGTGAAAAAAGGGAATTGGTTCGTACTGGGTGCGTAGTATGTAACAATGGTTACTTCCGTGTCGTGCAACATCCCTGTGAGGAGGAGGTATCTCCCCGCCGGGTCTCTGATCTCCCCTGTAAACACAAACTGAGCTGCTCCCGCAAAAGCAATGAGGACTCCCCTATGTTTCGTGCTTGCACTGGCTAAATAGACCTGAGGGTAGCGTCGGCCAAAGTACGAGGGCGTGGAGTCGCGGGAGAAGTGGGTCTCCTGCAGACACACCACATCCGCTCCCAAGGAGCGAAACTGGTGGAACGCCGTTGTTCTTTTATGGGGGGAGTTAAAGCCCTTCACATTAAGGGTAAGGATTTGTACCGGTCTTATGGTGGAGGCCAAGGGTGATAGCTCATTAAATTGCATCCGCTGAGTGAAGGTCTGGTGCATGTAGGCGCTCTATCTCCCAACTTCTGGGAGTGGGTATGGAAGGGGGGAGGGAGGGGAGAGGAAAGAGTGCAGCTGAAAAGGGTAGTGAGAAAAGGAGAGAAGAAACAAAAAGACATAACAATAAACGTTTTAACAGTTCTATTACCAAGTTCAATAAGACCTAAGTAGGTTCTAAAATGAACCCAGACAGGTCGGGGCCCTCGGGAGATGTCCAACACACAACGGCCCATGCGGGGGTCACAAGTCCTCTCCAGGCCCGAACAACCTCTATACAACAAAGCTTCATAACGTGTGCGGTTTGTCAGCTATAAAAGTTAACGTGATATAACCCAGGTTAGGAGAAGGGTGGGTGGGTGACTGAGTCTCAGAGGAGAGCCTAAAGGGGAAGCCCCAGCTGTATGGGATATTGCGGGCCTGCAGGACTTCAGGACTGGTTTCATCTCCCTCCTCTTGGCGATAGTGGATGGAGCCAGGTCCGCGAACACTTGGTAGTCGTACCCTTGGAATGTTAGCGGGGACCGGTTTTCGAGTCGCCTGCAGGACGCTCTCTCTGGTGCGGAAATATAAGAATTTAGCGACCACATCCCTGGGAGGGCCCGACACAGGTTTCTAGGCGAGGGCCCGATGGATGCGCTCAAATTCAAGTCTTTCAAGCGGGTAGCAGGGTAGAAGCTCCTGCAAAAGGGCTGTGATGGTGGCTTGGAGGTCTATTACCGTTTCAGGGATCCCTCGGAAGCGGAGATTGTACCTCCGGGAGCGATTCTCCAGGTCTTCCAGCTTGTAGGTTTTCATCCCTCAGGGAGTCCAGGTCTCGGGCATATGTATCCAGCGTTACCGTCCATGCGGGCCTCCAGATCTGCTGTGCGATGACCCAGATACCTGATTTCCTTGGTCAACCGCTCTGTAATTAGCTTGGATGTGGTCTGTAGGGCCTTATTCAGCATTTTATCAATCCGAGCCAGAAGTTCCTTGTGGTCAGTAATGACTCGAGTAGGAGACGGGGAGCTGGCCTGGCTATCTCCGTCGTCTTCTCCTCGTGGGACAGAAGCCGCACGAGTGAAGGGAGAGGCGTGTAGGCCGGTCGGCGCCATCTTGAGGGCCGCCCCCCACGGCTAGTGCCTCCTTGATGTTTGGTGGCTTCTGATTCGATTTAGAGCCCGGGCGCGACATAGTTCCGTCTCTCAAGTTGTTGAGGGTGCTGTTCGGCGATCTGGGGACAGTTGTGGGTCAGTCTGGAAGGCTGTAGAGGCTATTCGGGACCCGGCAGGTACGGAGCCGATCTAAGACGCGTCCGTCCTAGCTCGTCGCGCGCATGCAACCAAATACTTTTTTTTTAAATGAGTGAAGGGCCGCTTTTCAGAGCTTTTCTTTTATCAATTGTAAAAAGTAGAAGAAATCTAAAAATTATCTGGCTAGTGATATCAACCTTATAGATACCATTAATTTTGCTGTGGCATTTGTCTAAATGTCTGCGGTCGGCATACTCATATTCACATACTATGTCTTGCAAAGATGAGAATGTTAAATCATAGGATCAAAGAATCGGCCCAAATGATGCCCTGGAACTGCTTCTTTTATCATTCTCTATCAAATCAAGCACATGGAAACTTTTTGGTCATTCGCATTTCTGCAAACATTGGATATGCTGCTGTGCCTTTTTCAATTGTTTTTAGTGGTCTTCTAGATTTGTAGGACTCCACACATCCCTAGAAAACAATACACAGTTAAAATACACATGCTGTGTGTGATTGATCTTAAAAGCCAAAGCATTTGTCATTCTGTCCACTTTTTTGATTCAGTGTGACACAACTTCTTTTATATAGAGGTCATGTGTATCTAAAGCCAATATTTTTTTTTTAATTTAGTTTTTGATAGTAATAAGGGGTATGAACCCTGCTTGTTTTGTATCCTCCCACTAGGGAGATTCACCCTCTCCATTTTCACTGGGACAGAAAGACAAGGAAAATCCAAATTTTTTGAGTTGCCACTAGGACAGGAAAACTTCCAATAAGGACACTTGTTCCATTGACAACTGTCTAAGAGGGCATTTCCCTCACTTTGGAGAACGTTTCTCTTACTTCCTGTTGTTTCTACTGGGCAGAAAACAAAGGGAATTCTCCCCAGTGGTGATTTTTGTGCTTTTGGAACACATTTGCTTGTGATGCTGGAACGCTTTTCTTGCAGTCAGTCATATCAGAAGCCTGATATGATGCAAGGACACCATTCTTGCTATATCTCACATACAGAAAGTCTGATGTACATAATGAAGATGTTTCTCACAGCCACCAATCGAATTGAAACCTACCTTGATAATGTCATTTGTGATATGGGAACTAAGAGAGGAAGTTACACAGCATAGGCCACGGAAAGTCCTATTGACCCTATGAGGTAGTCTGTGTGTGCAGTGGATTCAGAGGTAACATAACTAAGAAGGTGACTGGAAAATAGTAAAACTAAACCAGGAAAATATAAGAGTGTTGGTTGTGGATGTGCTGTTTGTGGATCACAAGATTGTAACCAATCATTTGATACATCAAAAAGTAAACATCTTTTCAATTATATATTCAATATAATTAGTTATATATTATTTAATTTAGTGGCTTGCCTGGGGGTTTATTTTAATGTATGGATTGGTGCATTGAGAGATTAATCCACATACAATAGAGACTGGTCACTGAGAGCTTGTCACATAGTATGAAGACTGGTGGTTCAGGATAAAATGCACATTCTCTGGACAGTGGCCACTGTGGGATGGACACATCAAATGGGGACCATTTATTGAGGGCTTAATAGTCATGCACTGGATAGTTCACTGAGGACATCTAGAGACATTTACCCACCCTGCACTTATCTTGCTGCTCCTTTCTCTATTAAAATGTATTAAAATGTGTGTCACTGTATCCTACCTACTTTTTTAAATACAAGGGCCTGTCTATGTACTTTTTACAAGTACTATTCACAATTGTTAAGTTCAAAGACTTCCAGAGAAATACATTATGTGAAAGGTTTTTATTATTTCATCTGTTTTTATGACAGTGAACGTGCTTGTTTGTAACGTAATAATTAAGTAAGATGTGTGTTACAATTTAAAAATCTAAATGACAAATACTTCTTTGTATAACTTAATTATGCAAACACATTGAAGACCTTGAATGCATCCACCCATGATGTCTGGCGGTTAATCCATCCATAAATAACAGATTGACATTAAACGGGTGTTCATTACATTAAAGCTGCTTTTTCTTACAGATTTTTTGGCTCCTCGTCCCACGTATCGCTTCAATTTAACTTCTCTCCAGTCATCTGAAGTTGTCTTGGCTGCCACTCTCCATTTTGGACCAGACAAAAGCCCTAGGCCTCCTAGAGAGTCCTTCTGCAAACGTTCCAAAAATGCTTCTTGTCGCCTCTTGCTACCATCTCTATCACAGAAGATCAGTGTCACCTTTCGAAGCCTCGTTCACCACACAGACTTGGGTATGGTGAAATGGAATGTCAGCAGTGCTGTTCCCTATAAAAAGGGGGCCTGGCATACCAAATACATAACTAGCATTATCAAGGAGGCCCAACATCAACAAGACTTGTTTATTTCGATTGAGATCGACTTTGGCCATAAACTCCCTACAGTCTTTGAGACTAACCCTAGCGAGGTTCCATATATCTTGGTATTTGCTAATGATAGATCAATTGCAGAACCCAATAGTGTGGCTTTGACCTTACAGAGATATGACCCATTTCAGCCCAATGGTGGAGAACCAAAGCAAGAGTCCAATGCGTCTTCAGAAAGCAGAGTGAAGAGGGAAATCCCTTTTGTGACTTCCACCCATGATAATGAACTCCCAGGTGTCAAATATGTACGTTACAGCAAACAGGACTTGTGGGAAGGTACTTACAAAGCCCTTAAGCAAAAACCCCCAAAGAAAGAGAAGAGAAAAAAGGGTCCTGAAAGTTTGGACACTGTTTTAAAATCTCCAGTGCTGCACTTTGATGAGCGGACCATGAAAAAAGCACGAAGGCGACAGTGGGATGAACCCAGAGTATGCTCTCGACGATACTTAAAAGTAGACTTTGCTGACATTGGATGGAGTGAGTGGATTATATCTCCGAAATCTTTTGATGCTTACTACTGCTCTGGAATTTGTGAGTTCCCCATGCCAAAAGTAAGTGATGGGCATATTTCTAAAATCTATAAATATGAAATCCAAGCAAGCAGTTTAAAAGACAAATTAACTACACACCTTTTACCTTGCACATAGTTTGCTTCCTGCATGGGATAGCTGTAGATACAGCTGGCTAAAAGTATCCCTATAGCCTTCCATGTGTCCATGGCAAGAAGCAAAATGTAAAAATATTGGTGCAATAGATACAAAAAGAGTCTGTGTAAGTCTCAGACAATGAATAGAGGTAATGAATACTATTTAAAATGTCATAATTTTATAGCAAACTGCCTTGTGATATTACATTTTCAAGGAAGCGAAATTTGGACTTTAAAGAGACCCTGTCCCCAGGCCATTCATTTTGACCACAATCTTCTGATTACATTATATGTGCATTCAATGTATTTTGTGCCTGTTATCTGCCTGTGTAGACATCCAAAAGCCTTGAGAGTGCTGCTGGGTGCAACCTTGGATGTAATGTCAGCAGTCCCAGGTGACTCAAAGCTGTAACTCAAGTGACACACTCTATAGTATTCCCCTGTGCCCAGGCCCCTCTGCCCAGGAAGCTACATGAAAACTTATATTAACAGTTGAAGAGCAGAGGAGCTGGGTCAGTACAAATAGTAATTAGGACACTCCCAGAAGAGAAGAGGGCTCTGATCTGCAAGGAGGGAGGGGGCTGTGCTAGGGAAAAATATTCAAGTTTTCTAGCAAGTTCAAAGGCACATTGCAAGTGAATAAAAATCATTTATGGAAAGAAAAAACACAGCAAGTAGGAATTTAAAACAATTGATTTTGTTGTGCTTCTACCTGCAATTTTTTTAAGTTGGTGACATGGCTTATTAACCGTTTCTTATAGCCTCTGCTCATATATTGAGCATTGTTTATACTCTTTCAGGGCAGATAAGAAATATATTTAAAAGTAGTATTAAAATCTCAAACTTGTTTTGAATAATGAATCCAGATCAAACAAATATACATTGCCCAGCAAAACATTGCTTTACTTTTTTGCCCAAACACTTACAATCATCATGTGTCGGAACAGCTGCTTCCAACTCTCTCAGCTTCCCTGAACTTCCTGTCCAGTACTAGATCACAAAGGACAATGCAGGCTCCATCAACTGTTCACCTACTAGCTGAGATAAGGGAGGACAGCGAGGAGGGGGCCAGGGAGGAGGGAAGTAGCTTGATTTGCTGTGTCTGTGTGTATGTGGAGACACACACCGCTTACTAGGACACACAAGGGTGACTGCATAGCACTCTGCTTGAGTCACTCTAAAACAGCAAGTTGCTGACTCTGCAGGAAACTAAAAATTCCAGCACAAGGGGCGAAGGGGGTTCTTCAAAGTAAGATCAGTTAGGGTCTGGAACTCACTGCCACAGACAGTGATTTCAGCAAAGAATGTGGAATTGTTCAAGAAACTTTTGGACGATTTCTTAAGGGACCGTAATATACAGGGGTACAGGTACTCCTAGAATGAGATCCTAATAGGTTGGACTTAATGGACTAATGTCTTTATTCAACCTCAAATACTATGTAACTATGTAACTATGTAAAACGTTTAAACATCAAGGAGCAGCATCCACTGTAAGTGATTTTGAAATAGCTTAAAATCCTTTTGACTTTAATATCTATATTTTATCATAATATCTATCCTAGTTTTTTAGGTACCATTCGTGCCATAAAACTAAATTTCTAGAAGGGGCTGATTTCCTGTACACGCAGGATGTGAAATGCACTTGCAGAGATTGTTCACATAATAAGGGAAGTATTTGAACTCCTGCACACATAGGAAATTAAATACAGGAGGAGAGCGCTATAAGATGTGAACACCAATACGCACAGCTCCCTGCCCAGTATATGTGCCACTAGTGAAATCTGCAGTCCAGCACATACAGCTCAGCTCACTTTATCCATGTTACCAGTGAGATCTGAACTCCAGCACTCAATTACACGCAGTTCCCTCCTCAGTGTCAATGTCACTAGTGAGATACCTCAATCCATTGTATGACACACAGCATCTCATACTTTTCTATTATACACAGTGCCTTATACTTTAGTATTACTGTATATGCATTGATTCAGGACTTCTGTTACATGCTGTGCTTTGTCTCTGTCTAGTATACGCAGTGCCTCATGCGTCTGTATTTTGGTGGTAGCTGATACTCCTCCATGCAGTGTGTTATACCTCTCTGTTATTCACAGTGCTTTTTACTGCAGAGCTTCATAACTCTGTGTTGCCTGCATTGTTTAATATATCTGTATTATATAGAGTGCCTCCTGTGTATTGTGCAAAGTGCCTCATTCCTCCTGTAATACATGATATCTGTATTACATACAGCTTTTCACACCTCTTAGACACAGTGCTTTTCTCTGTGTCCCAGATTATTCAAGCTCAGATATTTACCAATGTAATCTATCGATTCATTCAACTTTGACTTGTGTAAAGCTGGCCACGTACATTACAATCTGATTGAACAATCTACTAAGGCTATATTAAGCTGTACTTGAAAAATTTTGACAACTGCTTTGCGCAAACTGTTAAGCTCGCCATAGACATTAAAAATGGATGGATGTGTATGCACTATCACATTTTTTTGTGCTGTCTTTTAGGCCAGTTTTTTTTAAAGTAGAAGCCCTGTAGACACACGCTCCTATTGAGGGACTTCTAGAGAGCTGTGACATGAAAGAGAACAAGGAAGAGCTTACAACAGCCTCCATGCAGAGGCATTAATAAACGACATAGGAATAGCTAGGAGCAGTGGCAGAACTGCGACCCAGGTGGCCGCTATGGGGCCCGGGGCACAGGGGGGGCCGCTTGGGTCGCTATAGCATCACAGGTTGCTGGCTGTCACTAGCGACTGGGAGGAGGAGCGTGCCGCTGTCCAGATCACTGACAACCTGTCAGTGATCTGTGCAGCGGTGCCTTCCTCCTCACAGCGACTGCTGAGTCAGTCACAGCCAGCAGCTTGCGGTAGAGGAGGCAGCGCCTGGCAATACTGGAGGAAGGGGCCAGGCCGACAAAGGTGGGGCCCACTGGCGATGGAGAAGGCTGACAGCTGATCGAGGCTGACAGGTAAGAGGTGTGCAGGGGTGTGACCAGCCCACCTGAGACCCTGCAGAGCCCACCATAGAGAGCCTATGGTGGGCTCTGCAGGGTCACTCTCAGGTGGGCTGTGTGGGATCTCAGGTGGTCTCTGCAAGGGGCGTAACTAGAAAACACAGGGCCCCATACAAATTTTTGCTATGGGGCCCTGTGATTTCTAGTTACGCCTCTGGCTAGGAGACACTGTCACCTTGCCCATTCATTGACTAGGTCTTTGTAAAAGGCCTCAGAATCCCCTGATACTCACCATGCCAGAGCTTCCTCGCCTCTCCTGCCTTCCTAGTATCGGCTGTGGTCAGAGATGTTGTGAATGTGTAAAAGGATGAGAACGTAGGGATATCTCAGTCATTGATATCAGTTATGTGCCTGCTCTAGTTTTTGAATGTCACAAAGGGGCACGAGAACTTTGGCTGTAGCATAAACTGTAGTAACATGGAGAATGTTATGGAGCCCTGAATTTCCCATTAAGCTACAGGAAATCTTGATTTGCATCTATTTCCAAAGAATGTGACTCGATCTGGCAAGCCTGCAAGTGGTGAATGTCACAAAAGTTTGAATGGAGCCTCCAGAACTCACATATCATTTTTGAGTGTCGGATTATTTTAGTGCTTGTAAGAAAACATAGCAAAGCAGACAAGAAATGGATATTTTTCTACATGCATATATAGGAATAATAAATACAGTGGGAACTCCAATAAAGCCCAAGAAGAATTAAGATAGTTACAAGAGATGACAGTTATACTGACCAGAACTGAATGGTGTGAGTTATGTTGTCTCTGATCTCTGATTTAGCCACAGAGATCATCTTTCCTTCTAGAACATCTTCATGCACATATATGTAAAAACATTTAGCTAATAAGTGTTTTCCTTTAGAAGGCATGAAATCATTATTTAGTTCAGGTAATTACCTGGAAATTGTATTTATATAAAATGTCATATAGTGATAGATTTAAATCATCTGTTCTCAGATAAGGGCTGGAATGAAGATAAACTAGCACCTTTGTATAATGCTGGCCGCACATTGGTAACATTTCGGCCACTTCACAAGAATTAGTCGTAATTGTACAGTGGGCTGCTCTGAACGCTTTTGAGAAATTGTTGGCTGAACAGTGAATGCAACCGATGCCTGTTGCTGTCAGAATACAATAACCACAGCAGGAGGTTCATCCATCCATGCTGTTTATGGTGGATGGAGGAATCTTAGATTTTTTTTTTTTATTCAGCTCACAAACCAAATGAAAATAAATCTATTAGTGTATGACCAGCTTAAGTCATTGGTGAGGTAAATAGTCTTAAGGGAAGGTGTAATAATTGCAGAAAGCTTGAAAGTATTAGAACATGAAGGCATGAAAGCATCCAATACACTGTCTGTACCGCAAGAATGATGGTAGAGAGGAACTACCTTGAAGTCCCTTTAAGTTCATTTAACAATCTTAGTTTTTTGAAGTTTATCACCAACTGACCACATGCAGTGTCATACAAAACTTTATCAAACATTTTCTTTGAGAAAAAAAAAAAATTATATATATA
>NW_017307318.1:404496-416537 GCF_000935625.1 Nanorana parkeri
TTTTAAACAGGTGTGAAAAAATGCTGTAAAGTAAGAATGGTTTCAGAAATAAAAGTGTTAATAATTTATTTTTTTATCAATTAACAAAATGGAAAGTAAATGAACAGAAGAGAAATCCAAATCAAATCAATATTTGGTTTGACCACCCATTAAACCAACATCAATTCCTCTAGGTATACTGGCACACAGTTTTTGAAGGAACTCGGCAGGTAGATTGTGCCAAACATCACGGAGAACTAAGCACAGATCTTCTGTGGATGTAGGCTGCCTCAAATCCTTCTGTCTCTTCATGTAATCCCAGAGAGGCTCCATGATGTTGAGATCAGGGCTCTGTTGGGGCCAAACCATCACTTCCAGGACTCCTTGTTCTTCTTTACACTGAAGATAGTGTTTAATAACATTGGCTGCATGTTTGGGGTCATTGTTATGCTGCAGAATAAATTTGGGTCCATTCACACGCCTCTCAAATGGTATGGCATGATGGATAGGTATCTGCTTGTAGCTCTCAGTATTGAGGACATCATTGACCTGATGTCCAACTCCGTTTGCAGAAATGCTGGCCCAGACTCTGGACTGATGAGTCAACATTTTTAATATTTGGCTGTAGCCTTTGTTTGCCAAAGGGCTTGAGAGTGGGACAATAATGAGTGTCTGCAGGCAACAGTTAAGTATGGTGGAGGTTCCTTGCAAGTGAGGGGCTGCATTTCTGCCAATTGAGTTGGAGATTTGGTCAGGATCAATAGTGTCCTCAATGCTGAGAAATACAAGCAGATACCTATCCATCATGCCATACCATCAGGAAGGCGTGTGATTGGCCCCCAATGTATTCTGCAGCAGCAATGACACCACAGCCAATGTCATTAAGAACTATCTTCAGCGTAAAGAAGAACAAGGAGTCCTGGAAGTGATCGTTTGGCCCCCACAGAGCCCTGATCTCAACATCATCGAGTCTATCTGGGGTTACTTGAAGAGACAGAAGGATTTGAGGCAGTCTAAACCCACAGAAGATCTGTGCTTAGTTTTCCAAGATGTTTGGAACAACCTATTTGCCAAGTTCCTTCAAAAACTGTGCAAGTGTACCGAGAAAACAATTATGCTGCTTTGAAGTCAAAGGGTGGTCACATCAAGTATTGATTTGATGTGGATTTCTCTTCTGTTCATTTACTTCCATTTTGTTAATTGATAAAAATAAACTATTAACACTTTTACTTTACAGTTCTGTGTACTATATATAATAATTCTCCAAACTAAAGCCCATCCATCTAAATAAAGATGTATAATATGTCAGAATGGACTATACATTTATTTTTATTATAGGAGCATCTGTAAAATAAGTGGAATCTTTTCTGGATGTAGAACAGCACCCCCCTGTGGCCATATTCTCCTTGACATTACATAGGACAGACATAATAGAAAAGCATCCTACAGGGTTATTCACAAATGGGTGAAGAGTTTGGAGAAGGCAGGAGAAGTGAACAATCTAGGGCAAAATAGTTAATTTGGAAAAATTCTCCAATTCAGCTCACTTTCCAATTCAGCTATGTTGTCCTAGATAGTTCACTTCTCCTGCCTTCTCCAAACTTTTAACCCTTTAGTGAATAACCCTGCAGGTCTTGTGTTCAGCTTTAAGGAAAGCTCTTCACTTGCTAAAAAATTCTGCAACATATATGACTGCCACATATACCATTTTGTAATTTAATGTTGTTAAAATTACTTCTGCATTTCCGTCTGCCTCGCTTTCTTGTAATGGGCCCCAGGACATTAGAGGCCAAATGCAACTTTCAGTAAATGAAGATACCCAGGCTGTATCCTCTATTGTGGGCTTACTGCATGGGTGGATTGATCTTTGCCTGACATGGCAACATAGCCTGGCACTGATGTCACTAAGGGGCCCATTTATACAGGAAATCCGTTTCCCCACTGTGCACATCATTGGACATCTCTGGAAATACTCTACACTGCTTTCTCATTTTATATTCTATTTATAAAATGAATATTGTGGATCCTGCCATTCCCCCTTTCTGCATAACACTAGCGTATAGGACAGCAGCACTAAACAGGTGATGTGAAGGGTTTCCTTCTCCTCCCTGCACATTTTCCCCCCTTATTCATTAAAATGAATGGACCATTGTTTGATTCCGAGTCTCGAATCAAGCAAAGTATAAAACTGCATTTATAATACCCACAGTAACATTTTATTAAAATGCCAGAGGAACTTCTAATAAAAAAGCAGCAGTGTGGTCATAGTTAGGCCACATCCCTGCTTTAAAAAACTGACCCCCTATGAAGAGTCGGTGGTGGCATCAGAATGTGTTCAGCAACTCCTAGTTGATGTACGTAACCACTGAACACTAATGGAAGAACTTCCTTCTCACCCTAAATACCAAAGTCCCACAGACAACCAATGCAGTGGGTCCTTCAGGACTTTCCCCACTGACCATCAATGTTGGTGGACTTTTTTCCACTAACCACCAATGTTGGGGGGCATTTTTCCCACTGACCACCAATGTTGGTGAGGTTTTTTTCCAATCACCAATGTTGGGGGGCATTTTTTCCACTGACCACCAATGTTGTTGGGCATTTTTTCCACTGACCATCAATATCGGTAAGCATTTTTCCCACTGTCGATCAATGTAAGCGCACAAAAGAAGCATTTTCTACCAATCACCAATATAAGGGGTATATTATAACACACTAATAGATTTCATACAATAGCCATCAGGGGAGATTTCCCTATCTGTGCTGTTTAATGTGGATGGGAGAATCAGTCATTCTTTTGCTCTTTACCGATACAGGATAAGCTTTACTCTTTCCCTTATCTAGTTAACTTTCTTGCTTCTTTTGGTAACCTATTTGTATGTTTCTTTTATTCCGAGATTGCTATTACGGGTATTTTTTATAGCATTTTACATCATTGATGTCAGTCCCTCTCCTCAAGTTGTTTTCAATCCAAGGTCCATACCTCAATTGCATGTACAAACATACTAGGGTTGATTTAGACAGGATCCAGTTATCCTTCCAGCATGCCTTTGGGGGAAAAACCCATGCAAGCACAGGGAGAACATGCAAAATCCATGCAGATAGTGTCCTGACCAGGGTTCAAATCAGGCACCCCAGTGCTGCAGGGCAGAGATGCTAACCACCAAGCCAGTGGGCTTTACATTTTGTTAAGGCTTTGTATATCAATACTGCTTGGATGGAAGACACACCCCCAACCCGAAAGCCTGTCCTAAAATGTAACTAAGTGCAAAAAAAAAAAACTATCATGGACAGTATTCAATGGATGTGACCATTAAACCAAATGCCATCTAAAAAGAGATTTCAGGCTAACTGTCCTCAAGTCACAAATGTCACACACAGTTGTTTTTTTACTCCTTTAACACATAACAGAAATTTTTTGTGTGTGTGTCATTCTGTGACACAAGATGTGCTTTGTTTTTGTAAGAATATTCATTCTAGTCTCGGGGGCATTCTTGAGTATTTAGAGAAGATATTTATACACAATTCTTACACTGCTTAAGGGACCTTTATTTTTGCTGGAATTTAAAAGGAGAATTTATTAACTGGCAAGTTTGGAAAACTTTTAAAGTATAAAAATACTTTTTAAAGACTTAATTGCCTCCCTTGGAAAAAAATTAAATAGCAATTCAAATTTAAAATTGTGCTTTCACTGGATTTCAGCTTTAATGGCTTACCCACCAATAGGCAATGTTTTCAGCCCCTCTTATAACAGTCCTGTGCGCTACTGCGCATGTTTCCCACTGCCACAACCAAAATTTTTAGAATACACAGCTCCTGAAGTTCAATGGTAACACTTTCCCTTTTGAAACCATAAAACGTGAGTTTCGTAGGAATTCTGTAGTATTGTATTTCGAAAGCATCAGAAGATCAGTAAATGTAAATAACTCTGTCCCGATAGCTGGCTACATAAAATACCCTCTAAAAGTGC
This sequence comes from Nanorana parkeri, assembly GCF_000935625.1. Classification (NCBI taxonomy): domain Eukaryota; kingdom Metazoa; phylum Chordata; class Amphibia; order Anura; family Dicroglossidae; genus Nanorana; species Nanorana parkeri. The sequence continues at coordinate 408,446 of NW_017307318.1, forward strand.
AAAAATGCAATACCTCCCTTCTGTGAAGACGAAAAACAGTTCATGGGATCTCCATGTTTCTAAGGTTGACCTTACGCTAAGGGGTTGATTTAAAAACAATGTGCAGGGCTTTTCGCCCTGCGAGTATCTGTGAATATTTGTCCTTTGCAAATTTTACACTTTACAAGTGTAATTCAATTTGAATGTTCCGAGAATATTACTGCATTATGGCCACTAGATGGCACTACAGGTGTATAGAAAAAAAGGAGAATTATTGTCTCTGCTCCTCAGCACCATCTAGTGGCCATAATTCAATATTAAAATCAGAACATTTAAATGTATTTACATTTGAAAAGGAAAAAACTAAAAAAAAGTTTGTTTGTGCATATATTCACCCAGGACACCATGAATTGTTTCTAAATAAACCCTTAATAGATTAGTGAAGGATAAAAATCTCACAGATTCCTTCATCCACGCTAAACAGCATAGATGAACAAATCTCCTACTGCTGCCTTTTGTATTCAACAGCTGGTGCTGGATGCATTGGATGCCGGCACTGTTCGCCCGAAAGTTCAGACCAGCTTCTTTGACAAAAGTTGAAATGTGGACTTCTGTTGAGCGAGCAGGGGTGTGCCAACAGGGCCACACATGGCTCAGGTTCTCAATGAACTGGCCAAAATCTGCTCAGTGTATGGCCAGCTTAACAGTCAAACATGGCAAAACAATGTAAGGCCACCTCCTTCATCTCTTTGTTTTACAACTGTCAGTGGTAAAGATAGAACTGGAAACAGGAACAGCATAGCTCCCACTGAGTGCCTTTGTTCTTAAAGTTTTTGTATGTTTTTACATTTACACGTCTAAATTCTAAAGAGATCTGCTTAATTCAAATCTTATCAATGCGTTTATTAAATTTGAAAAAACAAATTTCTTTGTAAATTGTTTCTGTGTATGTATATCGGGAGTCTCTATTTCCAGCTTATTAGTACTGTGCAGTAGTTATGTCTTGCTGATCTTGCTGATCTCACTTGAAGTCAGACAATTGACTGTTTTGACTTGTTTTTTTTTTTTTTGAGATTGTTGTCCTGCAGATTTCTTCTTAACCACTTGAGTCCCAGCCAGTGCTGGAACAGGGGCTATTCATCCCAGTGCCATTTTGAAGAGGCGGCTGAGATCATCCAACACCCCCGTAAGCAGCCGGAGTTCAGTGCTACGACCAAGTCCTGGAACAATCAGCTCCTGGGCTTCCAAAGCTTCTACAGATTGCTTCATAGAAGGGAAAGTAAACATTATGCTTCTGCATAATGTTTACATTAGGAATACAGTGACTGTCACCACACTTCCTGTCAATAGGGAGGCTTAGTTAGAGCTGTTGTAACTCTGTCCAGTCTCTCCATACAGCAGGAGATCCTCTATTGTTGGCTAATTGCAGACAGCAGTAGATCACTATTAGAAATTAATGGGAAGTTACACAACTGCATGACAGGTAGACATGTGCGATCTGTTTTGTTCCGAATAGAACTAATTCAGACAAATTTTTAGTAATTCAGACATTCGGATACATCTGAATTTCCTAATAAAAAAATATTGAAATTTTTTCCAAAAAACTAAAATTTCAGATGCATACAAATTTTTTTCAGAATGTCAGAAATTAATTTTTTTGAGCGTTAAAATAATTAAAAAAAAAGCATGGAGTCCCTTCCAAAATGTATACCAGAGTCTTTAGGTCTGTTGAGGACAAGGGCCTCTTCCACACAAGCCTGGCCCTGTGGGTCTGTGGGCAGGGGGGGTTTTCTGAATCTGTAAATAAGTAAATTCACACACCATAAACAAAAGTCCTTTATTTGAGAAAAAAAAAAACAAAACACAAAAGGTTTTTGACAAGTCTTTTATTAAAAAGAAAAGAAAATTATGATAGCTCTGCTGATGAATGCTATTTGGGATTCCCGACTACCATTCGGAAGTACCCGAATGCCATTCGGAGTCAGAAATCCCAATTAGCATGTAAACAAATGGGCGGAACAAGTCCAGTGATGTCACAACTCACTCCACCCTTTTGTTTACATTCAGATCAGTGCTGTCATTTTGCTGCGTTGTTTGTCGGGATAAGACAGGTCAGTGGGTGTCGAGTTTTTTTCTTTTGGCAAGTTGGCGCCCATCATCCATTATGATTAATGTGGATCTACTTCGCTGGACGACGTGATTGACCTTTGGATTACATCAATGGACAATTTAAAAAATTTTTTTTGAATAGAAGACTTGCCAAAAACCTTTGCAGTTTTTTTTTTCTCAAATAAATTACTTTTGTTTACGGTGTGGTGTTTTTATTTATAATTTGACTTTTTTTTATTTGGCGAATGAGTAGGGGTAACAACTACCCCCTCTCATTCACAAGGGGGTGATTCAGATAAGTCCCCCTGCCCGCAGACCCCCAAAACCACCGGGTCAGGGTTGCAGGGAATAAGCCATTGTCCTTATCGATATGGGACCCCTGGAAAAGAACCCTCCACAAGTCGAGGGCATGTGGCCTGGTATGGTGCAGAATGGGGGGGAGTGTACGCTCGTCCGCTGCCCCCCCTCCCCCCAGATCCAGACCCTCCATTAAGAACAAAAAGTGTTTTTTTTTTTTTTTTTTTAAATACATTTACCGTGTGTATATACTGTTCGACCTTCCTGTCTTAACTGACTGTCATGTTGATCAGTATTGCTTCTGACCTGAAGAAGAGAGGTTCATCTTGAAAGCTTGTCTTCTATATATTTTGTTAGTCCAATAAGAAAGGTATCATTGCACACTGCAATACTACGTTTTTGTTTTTTTTGACGTCTTGTCTACTGGACTAATAAACTAATGTAATATCATTTTAATCCTTTTTAGCAGCTGACTTTGTCGATTTTGGGGTAAATATATAAAAAAGGTACCCAAATTATGTAAATGTTGCATTGGTAGGGCATATACAGATTTTATTTGCTGTACTGTTTAAATAAATTCTCTACTAATATTTTTTATTATATGCTGACAACCCAACAAAAAATGTTTTAAAAATGCTTATTCCAGGTGAATTTTAAAGCTTAAAATTCTGCCTCTTAAGATGTCACTGTGCCTCTTTGTATGTGAGGCTCTCATGATGAACACATGATCTAGAACCCATCAGCATAGTTCCCAACCATTAGTGTGGCTATTAATACTGGGAGAGAAAGAGTTGGTAAATCCAGTTGTTTACAATTTCCACCAGTGAGGCAAGGGGAAATCTCCAATAGGGACCTGGTTCAGTGACAATTGTGTTAGAAAGTATTCCCCCAATATGGAGAGATTTTTTCATACTTTCAGTTGTGTCTCCAGGACAGAAAGCAAAAGAGACAGAGGAGAAGTCAATTAGGATAAGGAGGAGGAAAAGGAGAAGTTTGCCGCAGGATGTAAACCAAAAACGGAGGCTGGGCCAATCTGAACTTGTTAAGTATTAATCTCTGCACAGGGAAGGAGGAATCAGTGATGTCATCTTAAAGAGGCCTATAGAATAAATGCACTTTGTTTTAAAGTTCACTTTTCCTTAAAGTAGTTACAATGGTCACTGCTTATATCTTTTATCATTTGATTAAAGCTGTCTTCACTGAAGACTGCTGTCTTGTGCCTGTTGAAGAACTTGGGAATTTCCCTAGTGGAAATATCTGATCTGTTTTTTTTCCCAACAGGTTGTTCGACCTTCCAACCACGCAACCATCCAGAGCATTGTCAAGGCTGTGGGGATAATTCCTGGAGTCCCAGAGCCATGCTGTACACCTGAAAAAATGAGTTCTCTCAGTGTGCTGTTCTTGGACGAAAGCCGAAATGTGGTGTTGAAAATCTACCCCAACATGTCTGTAGAGAGCTGCTCCTGCAGATAATAAACCAAGAGACTTACGTTAAATCCTCTATTGTCAGCAGGTCATGGACAGTTGAGGCCTGTATTCGAGCCATTGTTTGCCCTCCATCAACCTTCAAGGATTGCTAGAGATAGGCAATTACAGAAGCATTTCAGGCAAAAACATTTGAATACATTTATGTGCCACTGGACACATTACGTTCTTGGTCAGTAATTTTGTGGTATAAAGAACAGAGACTAGTACATTTTAATGAAGAAGCATGTGGACGTGGCATTTTCTCGTATGGTTTCAAATCATTGAATACTGTTACAATTGTGAATTATGATCATAAGTGATTATGAAAATGTAAAAAAATTAAAAGTACAATCAACTGCATGTAATAGCACTTTGTGGCAGTTTAGCCACATTGCAGTTACTTTTATAACCTTCATCATGGTAATTCTCACCATGAAAGTGCAAGTTTGAACAAAGCACCCATAGGTTTAGAGAGTTGTGGAAACAAACATGGTTGACTGCTAGGAGGTAATATTGTGATCACAACTCCGTAGTGTCTGTATAGTCGGTGCTGATATAGCTCAATATGGGCTCCTTTTTGGACAGTTTTACAGTGTAACTGGTATTGAGGTAAAAAGGAGGATGTCTAACAAACGACTTTGCAGCCTATGTAAAGAAGTAAGTGACAGGGGCCACCTAACAGAAAGTGAAAAGAGAATTCTTTATTTTCAGGTCATTCAGTGTTTGACATTCTTACAATGCAGTATATCAAAGCCATTAAAAAAAATGTTTAGCAAAAATCTCTAAATACATCTACAATTAAAGTGCAACTGAAACCAAAACTTTTCTTTTTTGGGGGATGGAGCGGAGAGGTTTTAGAATACTAGAATAGGTTTTTATTGCCGACTGTGTCCCCATTAAGGAGATTCATACTCTCTAATTGTCCTGGTGAAAATGAAAGAAAGTCCCAAACTTTGGGTTGTCTTGTGAACAGGAGGGAAATCTTCTAGTGGGGACGCTAGTTCTACTGACTCTGCTGACCACCAGGCATTTCCCTCTCTTTTTGTAGAGATTTCTTCTCACTTTATGTTGTGGCTATTGGACAGGAAGTGGCGGGAAATCTCCCCAATGGGACATAGATGGCAGAAAAAAAGTTGACAGGGGTTATAATCCTACCTTTCTTTATCCAAAAATAACTGAAAAATGTGTTGGCTTCAGTTCTACTTTCATATTGAAGCCTTTTTAAGCCTAAAAGCTTAACTGCAAGCAGTTTAAAAAAAAAATAATTTGTAAAAACTTTAATTTGACAACAGATAATGAATATAATGCTTGTTTTTTTTTATTTTTATTTAACAGAGAGTATTACTTACCTTATTTCATGGTGCTGTAGACTTTGTCCACACAGGTTCCTAACGTAACATCCAGTCCCCCAAAGCTGCTCTTCTTGCAGATCTCTGATTCTGCCCCTCTCACTGACATCATTGGGTACAATGCGTTACCAGCTGCCACTGCTGCATTATACGTAATGCTGAGGAGTGCACACCCACATTCTGGAGGGAGGAGGTCCTGCCCGCTGACTTTTGTGGGACCGTAGATTGGGACAAGTAATAGTTTGTGTTATTCCTTCTTTAGAAAAGGGAGCAGTATACGTTTCCTCTTCTGGGGGATTGGTGGCAAGCAATTTAATTTTTTAAAGAACTACTTGGCGTTCTGTTGCAGGGTCATATTTTTAACCCCTCATTCACCCAATTACTTTTTAAAATATATGCATTAAATGCAGACTGAACCAGCTTCTCAATGAATGACTTCCCCAGTGTTGACATCCCAGGGAATAAGGTGATTGGTTAGTCTGCATGTAAAAATGACAATACACTATACAATCTGCTGTAGCTCTACTAATAATGATATAGTGCTAGAGCCTGCCTAACTGGATACCAATATAGGGCCATGTTTATAAAGCACTGAAAATCACATTCAACAAACACTCATTGTGGGTGAATCAATCACTATAATTTAAAACACAGGCCCTAGGAAGTTTCACCTGCACTAATTGTTTGGTGAATGTCATATTCATTGCTTTATAAATATTTAATATAAAATAAATATCAATTGTTTGTCTTCATATTGTAAACAGTAGTCTAAGGCCCCATTCACACTGAGCGACATGAAAATCGCGCGACTTTGAGCGATATTGCGCGACGAGCGATATTGAGCAACGTGTCGCGCGACATCGCGCAACTTTTTCCTATTGGGCTGTATGCAATCAGGAGCAATATCGCTCAAAATCGCTTGAAAAAAGGGTCATGTAGGAGCGACAAGCTACCAGCTACGAGCTACAAGCGATATTGAGCGACGAGATGTGAACAGCTCCATTGAAATGGATTGGAGAAGCTACATAGAGCGATATCGCGTGGAAATATGAGCGATATCGCTGCAAAAATCGCTCCATAAATCGCTCAGTGTGAATGGGGCCTTAAGAAGACTGTATGAAGATTGTAGAATCGATTACAACCTATATGGTCAGATTAAAGGTTTGTACTTGTATTTCACAATTTGATAAGGGAAGTGGGGGGATACAGAATGTGATATGAAATAACACTTACCATTTAAATGAAAAGAAAATTAAAATTAAAAGATATGTATTATTATATGCCATTTTGTTTCTGTCTAAAATGTAGAACGAAAGGTTTAATATTGTGCTGCATTGGTGTAATATATATTTAATTGTAGAAAATGTTTGATGAAAGTATCGATACAAGGGAAAACTGTTTCTTTAACTAACTATGGCATTGAGTCCTTTTTTGTACTATTATCAAACATAATATTTAAATCTATTAGATAAAATATAAATAAATGTCATTTTATTTAATTAGAAAAAATATTGCATAGCCTTAATTATATGTAGTCTCATTTTTTATTCTTTTTATTTCTTTTTACAGGATAGCTCACAGATTAAAATGATATTATTACATATTTTGCTAAGCATAATAAAATAGAGCTTCTGATCTTTATAATGTAAAACATCTACATTTTCTCAGGCTACATAGGCTCGGAAACTATGTAATTGGCAGTTGTGCATTACAGAATACAAGGCACTTTATACAATTAAAAAAAGAAAAATTTTAAATTATGATTGGATAAACCTGATACTGTTAACAATCCAATGAGTTTATTAAGTAATTCAGCAAATTATATTACAAGTGCAGTTACCCATATCAACTATCAACCCGCCAACAAGCACGTGGCGAACAGTTAAAATACTTCAAATGGATAAAAAATATAATTTGGCTGTTAAAGTTAACCAGTGGCGACTCTAGGAACAATATATAGGGGGGGCACATAAGATACCACAGTCAAAACTGGGGGGGCACTAATAATTTTCACCATTAAATCATACCACGGAAAAAAAACTAATAAAGTATATATAAATAAGATTCCAAGTATGAGAGTAATGCGGTATGCAATAATTATATATATTACAATAAAAAGGTATGGGTATGTAGACAGATTGGTTCGACTCGCGGGCCAGGAGTGCGTGAATTAATGTCTGGGCCCCCCAAGTGACAGAATGCTAGGGTCCAGTCACAGCTGCAACTATTTGACCCTGTAGTTCTGCCACTGTATAGAGGACTATAAAACCCAACAATACATTATACAGCAATGCAGAATACCACCAGCTATAAAGCACCACAAATCCCAGCAATACATTATACAGCAATAAAACTCAGGATGGAGAGCGGTGAGGTAAGTAGTAGATTTTTTTTTTTTTTCTTCCAGGATGGAGAGTGGTGTCCCTCGCAGCCGACAAGAGGACATCACACACAGTTCAAATTCCGCGGCTACCAGCCGTGGAGGCGTCTATGGGGCAGATCCGAGTGACGTCGAGGGACCTGATTGGGACTTGTGCACCTGCTGCTTGTTCCGTGCGGCCGGGCAGTGCAGTCAGAGCGGCAAAGGGAGAGACTATTTTCTCAGGGCGGCGGGGGTGGACTGGGCAATTTTTGCTCCCCCCCAGAAAATAGACTCTGCCTTTGCCGCTGTCAAGGCGGTGCCCGGTCGCACCGCAAAACCGCATCGCACAAGCAGCGGGTGCATAGGTCACACTATGTCACTCGGATCCGCCACTGTTAGCGGGGGGGCACACGGGGGGGCAAGCACTCACCTAGGGGGGGGAGTTGCCCCCCCCCCCCCCCCCCCTGCGCCGCTACCTCTCTACTTGGTGGCTCCGTCATCCGGCTCCATTGTCCCGGAAAGGCTTACT
>NW_017307318.1:417439-422754 GCF_000935625.1 Nanorana parkeri
GTCGCTGGGACCCGCCACGGTTAGGGGGGGGGCACCGGGGGGGGCAAGCCCTCCCCTAGGGGGGGCAATTGCCCCCCCTCACCCCCCTGTAGCGACGCCACTGAAGTTAACCTGCAATGTTATAATGTGAAGAGTAGGGAAACCTGTTTGTTTAATATGTTAATACAAACAGGTCAATGACGATAATATTTTCTTTTTAATACATTTCTTTAGCCCAAAACTCATCTTTAAAGTAGGTATAGATAGAGTAAGGGAGGGTTATAACCCCTATCAGCTTTTTTTTGTCCCATTAGGAAGATCCTGTCCTATAGCCACAACAGGAAGTGAGAGGAAATCCCTCCAAAGAGAGGGAAATCCATGGTAGTCTGCAGGGTCACCAGAACTAGTGTTCCTGTTGAAAGATTTCCCATCTACTCCTGTTTTGGTCACAACCCAAAATTTCAGATTTTCTTTCACTTTACTTTTCAGTGATAATGGTCACCAGGACAAAAAAGGGCGGGTAAATCTTCTTTACAGGGACAATTTATTGTAAACCTGTGTTCAGTACAGATTTATTTTAAATGCATCTGTAGTTTGCCCATGCTAGGTAGCAAAAGTAACAGGGTCTTTTTATAGGGTTGCCACCTGTCCAGGATTCACCCGGACAGTCCGGGTTTTGAATGCTGTGTTCGGGTTTCATGGCAGCTGAAACCCGGACACAAGATGTCAGTCAGACAGGGGCAACCAATATTAAGATAGGGCCTACCGGCCCCCCACTAAAAATAGTCTCGACTGTGATATGTGCATATGAATGGGCGGCGCTATTTACAAATGAATAAGCCGCGACTCATTCTCCCTCAAGAAATTCCGTGCGTCGCTCGAGTGTTCGGGTTTTGCTGGAAGAAAAGGTGGCAACCCTATCTTTTTACTATAGGGGTCCTTAAAGTGTATTTCCAGTTGTGCAGTTAAAGTTGACAACCCCCACTATATGTTTGATATGTGCTAATATTTACACAGCATATCTAAAAAATATTTCTTACCTTTTAGATATCTCTGTTAGCAGGCCTTTGGACAGGCTGCAACCTTCTCTGTACAATTTCAAAGTGATAGGAAACTTTGGCCATCCCCATAGAAAGACATGGGACACTCTGAGCTTCCTTTCATTAATATATAATGCTTCTAGATCTTTAACCCTTTGTTGAATCTAGTTCACAACTGATGGTGAGATCTGCCAGCACAATACAGACAGGGTAATCATGGTAAAAGTCAACTCCCCAACACCTTGCATTCCAGAAGAAACTTCAATTTAGAGAAAAACTTTTCTTTCAGATACCAAGAAGCAAGTAATATGTAAGCAGTAATTTTTTTTTTTTAAGGCTTTGCTATGTGAATGGCAGCATGTAACAAATATAAAAATAGGTGTTATCCCAATTTGGCTACCAAAGTGAAAATATTCTACTCAAAGTTTAACGGCATGAAGCGGCCCACGTCACGGGGGCAGGAGTGGCAACTCTGCAATGAATGTCTTGGGTAGGGTTAGAAGAGGGCACGCTTGTATTGCGAAGTTGTTATGGTGAGCAGCAAACTGGGTCAGTTAAAATTTTACTTGAGCAAGCGGCTGGGATAAGTAGCTCATGACTGAAAAACTCTGAATACAAATTTGCTGATGGCAGCACATTACTTTGGTGTCTGAGCAATGCTTGCCCTGGCACATTTTGTGGGAGAGGGAGAGCACAGGACAGCTAGCCACCATTTGAGAAATGAGATTGCCCATCTGCCGAGTGTGGCATCTGCTTATAGAAGTGCATTCTCCTTGTGCCCCCACTATTAAAGTTATAATGCTGTCTTCTATTTTTATTTTCTTGATACTTAAATGAAAAAGTATTTACCTCCTTCTGTGTTTTATTGCACAATCCTTCCTACATGTGAAACAAAGATTTAGTAGAAATGCATAACCTTTAGTATAGGTATAATTCTTAAAAGGGTCGAAAACTAAAACTATTTGTTTCTGCATTGCCTTTCCATAAGTTTTATCCCACTCCTAATAACCATATCGATCTAGAAGTTTGTAAACTTATTGAAGATGTTAATAGGATGTACTTCCTCAATGCACTAACGCATGCAACTAACACATGTGCACTTCCTTGAGTCCCCGCTCTGGCTAAACCTGCTGTCTGAGCTACAACTCCACATCTAAACAATGCAACATTATCATTGCATGTTTTAGTCTTGAAATAAATCAAGATTGCATCATGTCAAGCAGCATGGAAAGGAATGCAAAGCACACTGGGAATCCAGGAAGTTGTTGAAAGTGATGGGCAGACAGAAGGCCGCACTCACTACATTAAATGGATTTTTTCAAGTAAGCTTTTTGCATTATCAAAAACAACTTTGGTATGTATTCCTATTACAATGCTGATGTTATAACAGAATAGGGTATGCTGGGACTTTACAACTCCTTTAACTACTTGCCGTCTGCCCGTTGTAAATAAACGGACATACGGCAAGCTTCTTCCAGCGGGTAGAGAGCCCAGCACTGTGCGCTCCCCTCTTTCTCTTTCAGCACCCCCCATCCGCCGTCTTTACCGTCTATCCTAGGCTCCGCTGTCCCCTCTGCCAAATCGCTCACCAATAAGGGATGGACAGTTACATCAGATAACTCAAAGTGACACCTTAGAACAGAATCCAAGTGAAAGTCAGTAAAATCTTTAACAGTAACAATACCATTAATCTGTTTAGTGGTGTATCTGTTAGGGCAGATGATTGGAGTATCTACTTAGGGCAGAGACAATTTGTCAACAAATTCCCTTGGAAAAAGCTCTTCCTCATTGTCCATGGGGAACCATAACTCCACAGGTTGTTTCCAGTACTTATAAAGGATGGTTATAACAACATAATATAATGAAAAGTTCTTTGTAGTCACAGCTCTATAAGACCCAATGCCTGCAACAGCAGGTTGATCCCCTAATTGCAGGGTAGAATGCACTGCATCAATCAGAGGATCAATAATTTCTTGTAAAGCTGAGTCATATGGGACTGGCTGAAAAACAGGCTTTTCAGGAGAAGGCTGTGAAACTGAATCAGCTAGCAATAGCTAGTAATGGGAACCTCAGACCCACTTACAGGTGGAGGTACAGGAGCCCAGTGATAGAAAGCAGTAGCAGAATTCAATGGTGGAATGCACCAGAATGGACTTAAAACCCTTGTGGGTAGGTTTTTGCATTAATTGCAAAGGCCGATAAAAAAATCCATAGTATATATTAAAAGGTCTTGTGGATGTATGTGATGGCAGAAACTCATGCTGCCAAGCTGTCCTCTGGGGAGGACGACCCTATAAAATTGGGGTTCCAGGTTCTTTGCTGCAGTCACTGGACCCTTCAGGGAAAACTGAGAAATCACTGCTAGTAGCAATAGAGGAATATGTGCTGAGGTCACTTATTACAACAGGACTGTCCTGTGTGTCTTAAGCTGGCCATACACTAGTAGATTTCCGAACTACTAGTGTGTGGACAGCTTTAGTAAAGACATGTTGCACCGCGTAGTGAAGAACCATTAGGCCCGAAGTAATGCAAGGCTTCAAACAATCACAAACCCGAGCAGCTGGTGCCGATGAGGGTTGCAGGAGCGCATGGTAACAAAGTCATTATAGGAAGGCAGTGGAACCAGACCAAAGACCAGATGGTCTGTAGGGCATTGGATTAGCAGGAGCTGTAACAAGACAGTGCTTCCTCTAGTCTGAAACGGTGGGAGAAAGAATGTGGAGTGCCCGTGTGCAACACTCTACTTAATGGATGACATCAGTACTTAGATCCTTCAGCCTTAACGGTCACTGTGCCAACTGCTTATGACAGGAAAATAAAAAAGTGCAATTGTGAATTAGCTTCCAGAGCTTCAGTCCAACGAGCCTAATTCACCATGTGAGTTCTTAAACACTGGAGGCTGTATAGCAGCTCTAAAGCTGGAAAGTGTTTTGTAGCTGACAAAGTACATTGGACTTTGGGAAGTGTCACAAACAAAGCTTAGTGCCCAAGAGCCACATCTCAGGCAAATCCCGATGTCTAACAGTACTGCAGGATGTGGATAAGACCATGTAAATGCTGACACAGTTCAGTCTAGAGGACCTTATTCAGTAACGGAGTCTGGAGAGACAGGGTCACAGCATAGGTTGTGCCATGGTTCTAGACAGGGAGAGCACTCTGAAGTTATCAACACATTACAGTGTGGAAAGTGAAAAAGTGACCATAATGAACCAGACTACCCGATAAGCAGAAAAGTTGTGTCGGCTTAGGGCTTTCAAAGCTATAATGAGGAAATACCCTTATGCTTTAGTCTGAAGGCTTCACTCACAAAGTGAGTCCACAGAGACTGGGTCACAACAGTGGCTGTATCAAGGCTCTGGGTTTGAAGAAAAATGCTTTGAGGCTAACTGACCCAGTATACAAGGTCTAGAGGTCTAGAAAGCATCACAATACAGAGCTCCAGTCCATAGGCTCACTCATAAAGTGAGTTTTCAGATACTGGGTCACAACAGTGGCTGTACCACAATTAGGGTTGCCACCTGTCCAGGATTCACCCGGACAGTCCGGGTTTTGAATGATGTGTTCGGGTTTCATGGCAGCTGAAACCCGGACACAAGATGTCAGTCAGACAGGGGCAACCAATATTAAGATAGGGCCTACCGGCCCCCCACTAAAAATAGTCTCGACTGTGATATGTGCATATGAATGGGCGGCGCTATTTACAAATGAATAAGCCGCGACTCATTCTCCCTCAAGAAATTCCGTGCGTCGCTCGAGTGTTCGGGTTTTGCTGGAAGAAAAGGTGGCAACCCTATCTTTTTACTATAGGGGTCCTTAAAGTGTATTTCCAGTTGTGCAGTTAAAGTTGACAACCCCCACTATATGTTTGATATGTGCTAATATTTACACAGCATATCTAAAAAATATTTCTTACCTTTTAGATATCTCTGTTAGCAGGCCTTTGGACAGGCTGCAACCTTCTCTGTACAATTTCAAAGTGATAGGAAACTTTGGCCATCCCCATAGAAAGACATGGGACACTCTGAGCTTCCTTTCATTAATATATAATGCTTCTAGATCTTTAACCCTTTGTTGAATCTAGTTCACAACTGATGGTGAGATCTGCCAGCACAATACAGACAGGGTAATCATGGTAAAAGTCAACTCCCCAACACCTTGCATTCCAGAAGAAACTTCAATTTAGAGAAAAACTTTTCTTTCAGATACCAAGAAGCAAGTAATATGTAAGCAGTAATTTTTTTTTTTTTAAGGCTTTGCTATGTGAATGGCAGCATGTAACAAATATAAAAATAGGTG
>NW_017307318.1:423118-426525 GCF_000935625.1 Nanorana parkeri
GCTCCCCCCAGTGGGTAAGGGTTATTAGAGCCCCTGTAAATAGTGATTGCTGTCTGTGTCCCATGTACACAGATTCCATCTCCCTTTCACCTAAACAGGAAGTGTAGGGAAATGTCCTAGTAAGGACATAGACAACAGAAACAGAAAGGTTAACCTGAAATCTACAAAAAAACATTTGTTTTTTTGCTGTTTGTTTCCCCACTGGCAAGATTTTCCTTAATTTCCTGTCTAGGTGACTGGTCTCAGAGAGAAGCTGGGTTTTGAAGTTGGGTTTTGAAGCTTAACTGAGCGTTATCTTTGATTCATCAAAATACATTCCAGGTGCATCTAAACAAAAAAGGTGTGCAAAGTCTTGCAGTTAATTTTTTCAGAAGGCAGCCACAGCTTGAGGAAAAAGTATATATTCTGCTAGCATGCTGTAGAAAAAGTATCTTGTTCTTTGTGGGTAAGCAGTGGTCTCTCTGCAGAAGGCTGACACATTCCCTGCTCAGTCATACCAATTGCTCTGGAATCAGCAAAGCACGTGCTTCCTGACAATTGGAGAGCTCTAGCAACGACTGTGTGGGGAGTGTGACAGACTGTAAGAGTTTGAACATCTGTTCTTCTAAAATGTATTTAACTGTAGGCACTCTTAAAGGCCCAACATTCATTTTAAATCAGCCAAAGATTGGCAATGTAAAGGTTTACTTTAACTAACTTAGTTTCAAAAAGTCAAAACTTGCATAGGAATTTCAAGGAGTTCAAGTGGCATATTGAAGTGGTAGGGGAACACTGGCAAGGTGCCTGCTGCACAATCTGACAGGAAGTTAGGTCATAGGTGTTGTTAACGTGGTTTTAGAATGAAGAGAGCCATTGTGTTTTAAGGTGATGACTGCTGGAGGCAGAAATATTCAGACTAGGGATGTCCAGATACCAGTTTAGATACCAGTGCCGATATTTGGCATTTTCACAAGAACTACCTGGGTTGCAGCTGCGACCTGGGTCTGGCGCTCCACCAATATCTTGAAATCATTAGTCTGTATAGTTTTAGAAAAACTATCACATGACACTAAACAAAAAATATCTGTATCTGTGAGTACTTGGGCAAATATCAGTACTTATACTTGGAGAAATAGTATTGGTAAATCAATTATATTTATAAAAAAAAAAAAAATGCATTAAAACAGATGTACAAATCCCAGGAGCTCCGTATGCTCCCTAAAAATGACAACCGTCTCCTAACTTTTGACTTTTTCTCTAGTCTAGTCCTGGAGCTGGTAAAGTATCTGTACTTCTACTTAGTACGGTAGTTGGTATCTGAACATCCCTAATTCAGACTGCGTCAAAGCCACTTTTGATAAAATAGTCCAGATGTTTCAAAATATTCAAAATATTGGTTGACATTTCCAGAAAAAGTTTGGAAATTATTGAGTATAGTTAATACAAAAATTTGCAGAGCCATTCGCCCTGTGAATCTGTGAACGATGCGAATAGAGGCAAAAATGAACGTTCTTAGTAAATTTATTTTCAGGTTAAATATAATGCATTACTCATTATGGGCACTTGATGGAGCGGATGAAAGTAGGAAAACAGTTTTTATTGTGGGGCATATGAATAAGTATTTATTTTCTATGTTCCTCAGCTCCCTCTAGTGGCCATAATGTGGTACTACATTACATTTAATCTAGAAAAAAAAAATACAGGGCAAATGCAAATGTTTATGAATAGACCCCTTAAGTGTGTATATATGGGATGCACCGATACTAGTATCCATATAAGTGCCAATACCGAGTCTTTGGGCGAGTAATCGTACTCGCCCAAATGCTCTGATACTTCCTGATACTTCCTGTATCAGGAAGCCGAGCAGCTCGTCATTACACGCTGCCCGGTTTACTGATTGGCCGGGAAGCGGCTCCATGCTCTCTCGTCACTTGTGATGAGAGAGCATGGAGCCGACTTCCCGGCCAATCAGGAAGCTGGGCAGCGTGTAATGACGCGCTGCCCGGCTTCCTGATTGGTCGGGAAGCTGGCCAATTAGGAAGCCGGGCGCCTTATAATGACGCAGCGCCCGGCATTTTGATTGGCCTGGGAAACCGGCTTTATGCTCCCTCCTCATCTCATGACGAGGGAGCATGGAGCTCGGCTCCCGGCCAATCAGAGAGCAGGGTGCCGCATCCAGCGGTGCCCGGTTTTCCATGATTGGCCAGCAAGACGGCTCCGGCTGGGTAGCGGAGGAAGGGTACCGGCTAATCAGGAAGCCAGGTGGCGAGTCATTACACGCCACCTGGCTTCCTGAATGGGTCTTCCGGTACTCGGTAATTGGTATCAGCGAGTACCGAAAAAAAATTATCGTTACTCGTACTCCGTACCAAAATACCTCTATTGGTGCATCACTAGTTTATATCAATGTGTTTCTTTTCTTCCGTGTCCCGATCTTTGCCAATCACATAATATCAACATAAATGTCAGATTTTATCTTTGATCTCAATGATGGTTATCTGAATTTTTCAAAAATGCTTGACTAACTTCTTTTTTTAAACCTTTGATGTGATCTTTAAATGTAGACCCTGAAATAAAGGAGTTAAACCCCCTGTTCCTTGTAAAGGAGATCTCAGAGCAACCATTTTTCTCCTCCCAGCACTCTTTTTAAAGGAAATCAGAAATTTTGTACATATGTTCTGTATTTATTATGGTCTGGAATAAAAAAAAAAATATTTTCAAACTTAATTTTTCTTTTTTTTTTAGTCAGGTAAACATGAACTACTTCATAATAAAAATAAATATAATATATATTATACATTGTAATGCAATGCCAGCAGGTGGAGCTTTAGACACCTTTTCATTTGTCTTTGTCTTTCTCCTTACATCATGTTGTTAAAATCCCATTGCTTACAGTGCCAAGTAGCTTAAGAAGAAATTTATACATCTGCTCTTTCCCCTCTTCCTTTCAGATGACTCTTCAGACACAGGGTGGTAAAGAGTTCAAAATAAAATTGACTCAAAACTATGTGTCTTTTTTGTACTTAATACTAGGGCTGTTACTGATTAAAATTTTCGTGTTCGATTAATCAAATTTTTTTTAAATCGATTAATTTCGATTAATTATAACGCACATACAGATCCTACTACATTGGCCTATACAAATACAGCACAGCTATGAAGTAATAAAATGAACTAGGATCACACTAATCCAGCACGTTATTAATCTCACGTGCCCCACTCAATATGGCTGCCGCTTGAGTGGGGCGACTCAGATTAATAACGTGTTGGATTACTGTGATCCTAGTTCATTTTATTACTTAATTGCTGTGCTGTATGTGTATAGGCCAATGCCTTGGCTGGTGCTCGTGCAAAAAGTTTCTTGGGCAAACTCACCGGCCCAAGTGGCTCTGTCAGCTAACAAAGGGAAGGGGGGAGGAGTCCGGTGA